>NC_042961.1:30595810-30698310 GCF_901001165.1 Salmo trutta
ATTATGTGTAGATTGCTGAGGATTTTGTTTTATTTAATCAATTTTAGAATGAGGCTGTAACTGTAACGCTTGATGTAGTGGGTGTGGAGTCAGGCGCAGGAAACAAGAGTGTTTGCTATCGGGCTTTAATGAATGCACCGTCAAAAAGAGTATACACCCAAGAACAACAACAAGGTGTAATCAAAAACACAAGGATCCAAAAAACACGTTCCACTACACGAAACACAGTGAACGACAGAAATAAGCCCGCAAACAGAACAGGTGTGGAAACGGGCTTAAATACCCAACTAATCAATAATAGAACACAGGTGAAACCAATAAAGACAAAACCAACAGAAAAGGGAAAAAGGGATCGATGGCAGCTAGTAGGCCGGAGATGACGACCGCCGAGCGCCACCCGAACAGGGAGAGGAGTCACCATCAGCAGGAGTCGTGACAGTACCCACCCCCCCCCGACGCGCGGCTCCCGCAGCACGCCGACACCGGCCTCGGGGTCGACCCGGAGGGCGAGGCGCAGGGCGATCCAGGCGGAGGCGATGGAAATCCCTCAACAGTGCTGGATCCAGTATGTCCCCCGCCGGCACCCAGCACCTCTTCTCCGGACCGTACCTCTCCCAGTCCACGAGGTACTGCAGGCCCCTCACCCGGCGTCTTGAGTCCAGAATGGCACGTACTGTATACGCCGGGGACCCCTCGATGTCCAGAGGGGGCGGAGGGACCTCCGGCACCTCACCGTCTTGTAAGGGACCAGCTACCACTGGCCTGAGGAGAGACACATGAAACGAGGGGTTAATACGATAATACGAAGGGAGTTGTAATCGGTACCACACCTCGTTTATCCTCCTCAGGACTTTGAAGGGCCCTACACGCTGCGGACCCAGCTTCCGGCAGGGCAGGCGAAGGGGCAGGTTTCGGGTCGAGAGCCAGACCCTGTCCCCTGTTTGGAATACGGGGGCCTCACTGCGGTGGTGGTCAGCGCTCCTCTTCTGTCGTCCCCCTGCTTGTTTAAGGGCCTCCTGGACAGCCCTCCAGGTCTCCTTGGAGCGCTCCACCCAATCCTCCACCGCAGGAGCCTCGGTCTGGCTCTGATGCCACGGTGCCAGGACCGGCTGGTAGCCTAACACACACTGAAATGGTGAAATGTTAGTGGAGGAGTGGCGGAGTGAGTTTTGGGCCAGTTTGGCCCAAGGTATGTACCTGGACCACTCCCCTGGCCGGTCCTAGCAGTACAACCGCAGAAACCTACCCACCTCCTGGTTCACTCTCTCCACCTGCCCGAGACCCCCAGGCTGACCGAGACCCCCAGGCGCTCCATAAATGCCCTCCATACACGGGACGTGAACTGGGGACCCCGATCAGAAACGATGTCCTCCGGCACCCCGTAGTGCTGGAAGACATGGGTGAATAGAGCTTCCGCAGTCTGTAGGGCCGTAGGGAGACCGGGCAACGGGAGGAGACGGCAGGACTTAGAGAACCAATCCACAACTACCTGGACCGTGGTATTCCCCTGAGACGGGGGAAGATCGGTGAGAAAGTCCACCAACAGGTGGGACCATGGCCTCTGTGAATGGGGAGGGGTTGTAACTTCCCTCTAGGAAGGTGCCTAGGGGCCTTACTCTGGGCACACACCGAACAGGAAGAGACATAAAACCTCACGTCCTTAGCCAAGGTGGGCCACCAGTACTTCCCCCTAAGGCCTAGCACTGTCCTCGCCACCCCAGGATGACCCGACGAGGGTAACGTATGAGCCCATCGAATCAATTGATCACGGACACCAAATGGAACATACTTACGGCCTGCTGGACAGTTGGAAGGCGCAGGCTCCAACTGTAGCGCCCGCTCGATGTCCGCGTCCACCTCCCATACCACCGGTGCGACCAGCTTAGAGGCTGGAAGGATGGGAGTAGGATCGATGGGCCGATCCTCAGTGTCATAAAGACGGGACAGCGCGTCGGCCTTAGTGTTCATGGAACCTGGTCTATACGAAATAGTGAACTGGAACCGGGTGAAGAACATGGCCCACCGTGCCTGACGCGGGTTCAGTCTCCTAGCTGCCCGGATATACTCCAGGTTCCGGTGGTCAGTCCAGATGAGAAAAGGGTGTCTAGCCCCCTCAAGCCAGTGTCTCCACACGGTCAGAACCCTGACCACAGCCAACAGCTCCCGGTCCCCCACATCATAGTTACGCTCCGCCGGACTGAGCTTCCTAGAAAAGAAAGCACAGGGGCGAAGTTTCGGTGGCGCACCCGAGCGCTGAGATAGCACGGCACCCACCCCAGCCTCGGATGCGTCCACCTCCAGTATGAATGGTAAGGAAGGGTCCGGGTGCGCCAACAGAGGCGCATCAGTGAACAGGGCCTTCAACTGGGTGAAAGCCCTGTCCGCCTCTGTCGACCATCGCAAACGCACCGGCCCCCCCCTTCAGCAGTGAGGTAATGGGAGCCGCCACTTGGCCAAAACCCTGGATAAACCTCCGGTAATAATTGGCAAAACCCAAAAACCGCTGCACTTCCTTCACCGTGGCTGGAGTCGGCCAATTACGCACAGCCTTAACGTGGTCACACTCCATCACCACCCCCGAGGTGGAAATGCGATAACCCAGGAAGGAGACGGCTCGTTTGGAGAACTCACACTTCTCAGCCTTGACGTATAGGTCATGCTCCAGCAATCTCCCAAGCACCCTGTGCACCATGGACACATGCTCGGCGCGGGTGGCGGAGTAAATCAGGATGTCGTCGATGTACACTATCACACCCTGCCCATGCAGGTATCTGAGAATCTCGTCTACAAAGGATTGAAAGACGACTGGAGCATTCTTCAACCCATACGGCATGACGAGGTACTCATAGTGGCCCGCTGGCCATAGCATCAAATAAACCTTGTCAAAATACTAAATATAGAGATGTTTTTATGTTAAATACACATGTATAGTATTAGTGGATTGAATACATGTACTTAAATGTACTTCCTAAAGTGTTTCCATTCCCCTTTAATCTCTTAACTAGATTGTTCAATCTGACACGTGTCAGCGTAATTGGAGAGAGGAGGGAATATAAGAATGTGATCAACGTTCTGTTGGTTCCACATGGAATGGTAGCGATGGTTTAGAATACATTTGTTTTATCATGTAGATGTGGTTGACTTGTTGTGGTGCTGGTGTGAGACCTGGAACAGTTTGCTGTACATCTCTGCCTATCACGACTCAGGATATGACCCAGATGCAGACACAGGAGGCGGATAGTACAGTTCTCAGATTATTTATTAGAAACATGGGGCAAAGGGCAGGTCAAGGGCAGGCAGAGGTTCGTGATCAGGTCAGAGTCAGGCAGGTACAGGATGGCAGGCAGGCAGGCTCGGGGTCAGGGCAGGCAGAATGGTCCAAACAGGGAAAAACTAGGAAACAGAACAAGAGAAACAGGAAGGCAGGAAAGAAGAGAAACAGGAAGGCGAGAAAGAACGCTGGTAAGACCTGACAGGACAAGACGAACTGGCAACAGGCAAACAGAGAACATGTATAAATACACAGAGAATAATGGGAAGATGCACATGCTGTGTTAGCATTGAAGCAGGTGCAAAAATTTTACAGAGGGTCTAGCACATTTTTCCAATTTGTCTGCCTCTTCAGTCCAGGGTGCATTGTAAGGTGCCGCTGCCAGAGATATTAGAGAAAGGAGATAGGAATCCAATGAATAAAGGAACATAACACCCCACCCAGCAGACTGTCGACCAATCGAGTTCACGTTGTCATGCTGCTAATCTAATCGTCGTGCAATCCCTTTTCAAAGTCAGTGTATATGTCGAGAAACATACCGATTTCCCTCGAAGATACGTAATGTCATGATTCCAAAGCAATACGATATTACAGATAGCTATATTACAGATAGATATTTATCTCACATCTAGGAAAATATTTGTAATGTTGTACTTCTTGTTGACAAAATTCATGCTAATGTTGGGTTTTTGAGCTAGTGCCAAATAGACTCCCATTAATTCCTTGAAGAAGAGCGCTCCTTGTTCCACAATCGCACAGAATGAACCGCTCGGCCCATTGACGTAGCATAGGCAGTGTTTCCCATCTCCTTAAAAGTGTATCTGCCATTGTGAATGTCAGATTCCACTCTGTGAGCCACATCAATCTGCAGGTTGAATTTGGGGAGATTACGGAGTCCTAAATTGACAGTGCAGTTTGTTTAGGCGATTTTACTCCTATCTAGCTACTTCACATGCTGATATCGTCTTTGGTATTATTGTATGTAGCTATGTTTGCTAGCTAGCTAGCTAGCTAGCCATCCAGCCCATAGAGAGAGCATTGCGGAGTTTGTAGTCGACTTTGTAACGGCCGTCGTATGAATTGGACCAAGGCTCAGCAGGTATGTGAATGCTCATTTTATTTAACACGGGAAAAAAACTATAAAACAATGAACGGACGACAAACAGCCTTGTAGGCTCACACAGCAGTACAAAGAACAATCTCCCACAATCCTTAAAACAAACAAAATCCTAATTATAGGACCTTCAATCAGAGGCAACGATAACCAGCTGCCTCCAATTGAAGGCCCCAATCCCAAATACTAAACATAGAAATAAACACCCTAGAAACAGACATAAAACTGTACAACATAGAACTAAACCAAAAAACCCAGAAACATAAATTAAACGCCCCTCTAAATAAACACACACTCAAATCCTGACCAAACTATAATAACAAATAACCCCTTTACTGGTCAGGACGTGACAGACTTGACCTGCCATAGATTTCCATAATGATTTTCCATGTTGCTACCACCCTTATTATTTTGCCAATATGAAAAAAAATTCACTAAAAATATTGTTCTCATATTTTAGCGTTATTTAACACTGTACTTTAAAGGAATGAGTGGTTTTGGGTGGATTTCTCCTTTAAGTTCAGTAAAATAAGAAAATCATGAATAGAAAAGTATCAAATTAAATCACACTGCAAGATTATGAGGTTTGCAGTATTTTCTGCACTTTGCACAATTCTTTTGAAGTATGAAATGTCACCGGTGTTACCTGTAAGTCACTCTGAAAGTGTTTTGTAGATGACCATGTGATTGCTATTAATCAAATCAAAATGTATTTGTTGTGTACACAGATTATCAGATGTTAAAGCATGTGCAGCGAAATGCTTGTGTTTCTAGCTCTAGCAATGCAGTAAATGTCGAACAGTATAATACTAATACACAAATAATCCCATGGAAAAAAATAAGAAACAAGAAATTAAGAAATATCAGAATGAGCAATGTCAGAGTTGGGAATATAAATGTGTGGTGCGTATAGACATATATATACTGCTCAAAAAAATAAAGGGAACACTTAAACAACACAATGCAACTCCAAGTCAATCACACTTCTGTGAAATCAAACTGTCCACTTAGGAAGCAACACTGATTGACAATAAATCTCACATGCTGTTGTGCAAATGGAATAGACAACAGGTGGAAATTATAGGCAATTAGCAAGACACCCCCAATAAAGGAGTGGTTCTGCAGGTGGTAACCACAGACCACTTCTCAGTTCCTATGCTTCCTGGTTGATGTTTTGGTCACTTTTGAATGCTGGCGGTGCTTTCACTCTAGTGGTAGCATGAGACGGAGTCTACAACCCACACAAGTGGCTCAGGTAGTGCAGCTCATCCAGGATGGCACATCAATGCGAGCTGTGGCAAGAAAGTTTGCTGTGTCTGTCAGCATAGTGTCCAGAGCATTGAGGCGCTACCAGGAGACAGGCCAGTACATCAGGAGACGTGGAGGAGGCCGTAGGAGGGCAACAACCCAGCAGCAGGACCGCTACCTCCGCCTTTGTGCAAGGAGGAGCAGGAGGAGCACTGCCAGAGCCCTGAAAAATGACCTCCAGCAGGCCACAAATGTGCATGTGTCTGCTCAAATGGTCAGAAACAGACTCCATGAGGGTGGTACACCCCAACACCGTGCAGGACGTTTGGCATTTACCAGAGAACACCAAGATTGGAAAATTCGCCACTGGCGCCCTGTGCTCTTCACAGATGAAAGCAGGTTCACACTGAGCACGTGACAGACGTGACAGTCTGGAGACGCTGTGGAGAACGTTCTGCTGCCTGCAACATCCTCCAGCATGACCGGTTTGGCGGTGGGTCAGTCATGGTGTGGGGGGCCGCACAGCCCTCCATGTGCTCGCCAGAGGTAGCCTGACTGCCATTAGGTACCGAGATGAGATCCTCAGACCCCTTGTGAGACCATATGCTGGTGCGGTTGGCCCTGGGTTCCTCCTAATGCAAGACAATGCTAGACCTCATGTGGCTGGAGTGTGTCAGCAGTTCCTGCAAGAGGAAGGCATTGATGCTATGGACTGGCCCGCCCGTTCCCCAGACCTGAATCCATTTGAGCACATCTGGGACATCATGTCTCGCTCCATCCACCAACGCCACGTTGCACCACAGACTGTCCAGGAGTTGGCGGATGCTTTAGTCCAGGTCTGGGAGGAGATCCCTCAGGAGACCATCCGCCACCTCATCAGGAGCATGCCCAGGCGTTGTAGGGAGGTCATACAGGCACGTGGAGGCCACCTTCACTACTGAGCCTCATTTTGACTTGTTTTAAGGACATTACATCAAAGTTGGATCAGCCTGTACTGTGGTTTTCCACTTTAATTTTGAGTGTGACTCCAAATCCAGACCTCCATGGGTTGATAAATTGGATTTCCATTGATTATTTTTGTGTGATTTTGTTGTCAGCACATTCAACTATGTAAAGAAAAAAATATTTAATTCATTCATTCAGATCTAGGATGTGTTATTTTAGTGTTCCCTTTATTTTTTTGAGCAGTGTATATACACACACACACATTTTATTCGTGGAGTGCTTTTGTTACAACTGTGAAACATGAAGCATATATGTTGGTACGCGGTAACATAATGACAAAATAAAATAAATACTCCAACCACCAAGACGCACAGTCAGCAAGATGTTCGGTCAAATTATGAAAACATCAGTAGCCTTAACATCATTACAAGCGCCAAGTGTATAATAGTGAAAATCTGCACAAAAGTAATAATGGCATTATAATGAATGTGTCGATATGACAGCAGTCAAAAATAGTCAACTATTGATAGCTCATGCTTAAATGGTGTGCGTCTTCACGCAATGGCATCATGTCCGCATTCAGTTGTACAACTGACGAGGTACCCCCCTTTCCTTTCCATGTCACATAACAAAAGATGGTGAGTGCGTTGCTGATGTTTTTTGCTTGAGATGTAGGGTGTGCTCTTTCAGTGATGACATTTTGTGCTGATAACATTTTGTGCTGATAATCGGCTGTAGCATTGTCACTGGCATGTTCTATCCAAACGGTGCCCTCCCTTCCTCCTGTCTCAGCGTTTCACAGAGGTGTGGACTCGAGTCACATGACTTGGACTCGAGTCACAAATATGATGACTTGCAACTCAACTTTGGCTTTAACACCAATGACTCGTGACTTGACTTGGACCTTATGACTCGACCTGACTTGATACCCTCCCCAAGCCCAAATATTAAAAATTATGCTATTAAAATAAGTGTGCAGCGCATCAACTCGTCATTTAATGGATTACAGTTTGAATCGAACAGCAGCCAATCAAATTGTGCCAGCAGAGAAAAAGTTGTGTGTGGCAGTGCAGAGGAACGTCGGCGGGTGAATTCAGCCCTTGGAAAGATGATACCCGAAATTATTATTTTCGGATATAAAGACGACGCCGTTTCAACTTTGTTCGACATTTGAAGCTGCACAAAGAACGGTAAGTTGTGGCTAATATAGCCGACAACTATATATTGTATTACTTTACTAGTGTATCATGTAGGCTAGCGTAACGTTAAATCAATGAGCCTTAAGTGCGGGAACGTGATCATTGCACCCAAGATTGAGCTACAACTGGCTAGGCAGTTGTTAGCCTAAATCCTGCCTGATGTTCCTAAAACAAGTTTGGGCGATTGTGGTTGGGCGATTGTGTACAGGTACAAGCCTACATCCGATTGTGCCCCATAGCGATCCTCGATCACTATTGGGGGAGGTCTTTCTCATGGCTACCCCTGTATTTCCATGGAAATATAACATTTATTTGGATAGTAATAAATATATAGATATTTTTAAAAGCATTCATGATTTGTGTGAATGTAATATACTAACTATTACTCTTGTTAAAAATATGAAATGGTATTATATTTGGTGAAGAGCACATTATGACTTGTTTTGGACTCGAAACTCAAAGGTAAAGACTTGAGACTTGACAGTTGATGGTCTTGACTCGGACTTGCCTGTCTTGACTTGGGACTTGAGTGCTAAGACTTGGGACTTACTTGTGACTTGTAAAACAATGATTTGGTCCCACCTCTGGCGTTTCATTTGGTGGTGGCGCGGGGATATCAGGTTTCAGGTAAGACCCAGGTACAGGCTGTGTTGAGTTAACAATGTTTATTGCAACAACAGGGGCAGGCAAACAACAGGTCAAGGCAGGCAGGGGTCCATAATCCGGAGTAGTGGGGCCAAGATACTTGAACAAACAAGACGAACTGGCACAGGCAGACAGAAAACACCCAGGGGATAGGTGGGGAAATGGGCGACACCTGGAGGGGGGTGGAGACAAGCACAAGGACAGGTGAAACATATCAGGGCGTGACAGGGGACCTGCTCAGTGAAAACCGTTCTGTTTTTTTTGTCTTTAGGCCTCAGAGATGTAGGTTCAGGCTGAGACTCAGAATCAGAAAATAATCTGAATTTCTTCTCCACCATCTGAGTCATTTTCATTCAGATTTTGTAGCAATGCTAACGCAGCATGTGCATTTATTTGTCTTGAACTGTAGTTGAATACCCATACTAACATACTGTATACTACATACTTAACCTCTAGAGGACCCCTTCCCGCTCTGATCCCGCTAACGGGATTTATTGACAAGATACCATGGCGGGAAATTAAAAACTGCAAGAATCTAATAATTTCAATTTCTCATACAGTCAACTATTTTTCACCATTTGAAAGATAAACATCTCCTAAATCCAACCACATTGTCCGATTTCAAAGAGGCTTGACGGCGAAAGCATAAAGTTAGGTTATGTTAGGAGAGTACATTGAAAATAGCTGTGTGTAATGTTTTGTCAATTCAAAGACAGGCGTCACCAAAAGCAGAAAACCAGCTAAAATTATGCACTAACCTTTGACAATCTTCATCAGATGACACTCCTAGGATATTATGTTATACAAGACATGCATTTTTTGTTCCATCAAGTTCATATTTATATCCAAAAACAGCATTTTACAGTGGCGGTGAAATTCAGATTTTTTTCCCCTCAAATGCTTCCGGTGAATCAGCATTACAATTTACAAAATTACTATTCGAAAACATTGGTAAATTATAATATTGTCATTCAAAGAATTATAGATTAACATCTCGTAAATGCTACCACATTGCCAGATTTCAAAGTAACTTTACTGGGAAATCACACTTTGCAATAAACGGGGTGCTATGCTAAGAACAATAGGCTAGGATATACAGGTTAGCACCATCTTGGAACCATCTAATATCAATAATACTATTGTAAATAATCCCTTACCTTTGATTATCTTCATCAGAAGGAACTTCAAGGAATCCCAGGTCCACAACAAATGTGGTTTCTTTCGACAAAGTTCATAATTTATGTCCAAATAACTCCAAGTTGTTCCATGTTGTTAGCGCGTTCAGTAGGCTCCTCAAAATGTAGGGCGGGGGGGGGAAAAGTCACAACAAAAAGTGTGCGTTCAAACATGTCAAACGTTGTTTAGCATCAATCTTTAGGGCCATTTTTAACCTGTTGGGGATAGGGGGCAGTATTTGCACGGCCGGATAAAAAACGTACCTGATTTAATCTGGTTACTACTCCTGCCCAGTAACTAGAATATGCATATAATAGTTTTATTTTGATAGAAAACACCCTAAAGTTTCTAAAACTGTTTGAATGGTGTCTGTGAGTATAACAGAACTAATTTGGCAGGCCAAAACTTGAGAAGATTCCAAACAGGAAGCGCTCTCTCTGACCATTTCATGGCCTTCTTGATCATCTCTAACCAAAACAGGGGATCTCTGGCATAACGTGACATTTTCTAACGCTCCCATAGGCTCTCAGAAGGCGCCAGAACGATGAATGGTGGCTTTGCAGGCCCTGGCTGAAAAACATTAGCGCATTTGGTAACTGGTTGATCTGAGGACAATGAGACTGGAGGCGCGTGCACGAGCCGACACCATGTTTACTTTCTCTCTCTTTGAACGAAACGCGTCGGGCGCGTCACCCTTCTTTACCCTTCGGACAGCGTCTTGAACGCACGAACAAAACGCAGCTATTTGGATATAACTATGGATTATTTTGAACCAAACCAACATTTGTTATTGAAGTAGAAGTCCTGGGAGTGCATTCTGACGAAGAACAGCAAAGGCAATCAAACTTTTCTAATAGTAAATCGGAGTTTGGAGAGTACCACACTTGGTGGGTGTCAAAATAGCTAGCCTGTGATGGCCGGGCTATCTACTCAGAATATTGCAAAATGTGCTTTCACCGAAAAGCTATATTAAAATAGGACATAGCGAGTGCATAAAGGAGTTCTGTATCTATAATTCTTCAAATAATTGTTATGTTTTTTGTGAACGTTTATCGTGAGTAATTTAGTAAATTCACCGGAAGTGTTCGGTGGGAATGCTAGTCACATGCTAGTCACATGCTAATGTAAAAAGCTGTTTTTTGATATAAATATGAACTTGATTGAACAAAACATGCATGTATTGTATAACATAATGTCCTAGGATTGTCATCTGATGAAGATCATCAAAGGTTAGTGCTGCATTTAGCTGTGGTTTGGGTTTATGTGACATTATATGCTAGCTTGAAAAATGGGTGTCTGATTATTTCTGGCTGGGTACTCTGCTGACATAATCTAATGTTTTGCTTTAGTTGTAAAGCCTTTTTGAAATCGGACAGTGTGGTTAGATTAACGAGAGTCTTGTCTTTAAAATGGTGTAAAATAGTCATATGTTTCAGAAATTGAAGTAATAGCATTTCTAAGGTATTTGAATATCGCGCCACGGGATTACACTGGCTGTTGAGTAGGTGCGTCCCACTGGCCCAGAGAGGATAACGTGAAACATCAATAATATTTCAACCCGACCTCTCCTGTGTCTTGAAAATCGTTTTGAAAAGTGTCTCGCCTCACATGAACGCGCATGTGCGCACAATAATGAAGTGACGAAATCCCAGGGACGTCAACTTCCCTTCCTTGTCATCCGGTCTCTGTTCATCATAGCTGCTTCAAACAACTTTATAAAGATCGTTGACATCTAGTGGAAGCCGTAGGAAGTGCAAAAGGAATCCTTTGTCACTGTGTGATCTATTAGCAATGACTCGAAAATAGTACAGCCACAAAATTCTCATTTCCTGCTTGTATTCTTCTCAGGTTTTTGCCTGCCATATGAGTTTTGTTATACTTACAGACACCATTCAAACAGTTTTAGAAAATTCAGAGTGTTTTCTATCCAAATCTGCTAATAATATGCATATCCTGGCTTCTGAGTTGGTGTTGGAGGCAGTTAAAAATGGGCACATATTTTTTTCAAAATTCTCAATACTGCCCCCTAGCCCCAACAGGTTTTAATGAGTATATACTACATAATAAGATGGCACCAAAAAGGATGGCTGACGTTTTACATGCCCATAACCAATTGGGCTATTTTGTTAATTTTTTTGTGTTGTTTGTAACTTATTTTTTTACTTATTTTGTACATAATGTTGCTGCTACCGTCTCTTATGACCGAAAATAACTTCTGGACATCAGAACTGGGACTACTCACCACAAACTTGAAGAAGCTTTTTCCTTTAACGAGTCCGAAGAGAAAGATATACTGCTCTCCCGGGAACAGGCCCAGATCCCCGTCATTTGCATGAAGAAAAAGCAGAGGAAAAGAGCACGCAAATCGGGCTGCCTTTTGAGAATCCATAGGCAAGCAAGTAAACTCCCACTGCAATCAATTCTACTTGCTAACATGCATTCATTGGAAAATAAAATTGAGGATCTACTATTATCCTACCAACTGGACATTAAAAAACTGTAGTATCTTATGTTTCACCGAGTCGTGGCTGAACGACGACAGGGATAATATAGAGCTGAAGGGATTTTCAATGCACAGGCAGAATAGAGAAACTACGTCTGGTAAGACGAGGGTTTGGGGTGTGTCTCTTTTTGTCAATAATAGCTGGTACACAATGTCTAATATTAAAGAAGTCTCAAGGTATTGCTCGCCCGATGATGAGCTGTCGACCACACTATCTATATTATTTGTAGCCGTCTATTTACCACCACAGACCGATGCTGGCATTAATACCGCACTCAACCAACTCTATAAGGCCATAAGCAAACAAGAAAATGCTCACCCAGAAGTGGCGCTCCTAGTGGCCGGAGACTTTAATGCAGGCAAACTTAAATCCGTTTTACCAAATTTTTACCAGCATGTCACATGTGCAACCAGAGGAGAAAAAAATAAAACTCTAGACCACCTTTACTCCACACACAGAGATACACACAAAGCTCTCCCCCGCCCTCCATTTGGCAAACCTGACCATTATTATATCCTCCTGATTCCTGCTTACAAGCAAAAACTAAGGCAAGAAGTACCAGTGACTTGCTCAATATGGAAGCGGTCAGATGACATGGACGCTAGGCTACAGGAATGTTTTGCTAGCCCAGACTGGAATATGTTCCGGGATTCATCCAATGGCATTGAGGAGTATACCACCTCAGTCACCGGCTACATCAATAACTGCATTGACGACATCGGCCCCATAGTGACCGTATGTACATATCCCAACCAGAAGCCATGGATTACAGGCAACATCCGCATCAAACATAAGGCTAGAGCTGCCGCTTCCAAGGAGTGGAACACTAATCCGGACGCCTACAAGAAATCTCGCTATGCCCTCAGACAAACCATCAAACAAGCAAAGCGTCAATAAAGGATTAAGATTGAATCCTACTACACCGGCTCTGACGCTAGTCGGATGTGGCAGGGCTGGAAAACTATTACGGACTACAAAGGGAAACCCAGACACGAGCTGCCCAGTGACACGAGCCTACCAGACGAGCTTTTATGCTTGCTTCGAGGCAAGCAACACTGAAGCATGCACGAGAGCACCAGCTGTTCTGGATGACTGTGTGATAACGCTTTCAGTAGCCGATGTGAGCAAGACCTTAAACAGGTCAACATTCACAAAGCCATGGGGTCAGATGGATTACCAGGACGTGTACACAAAGCATGCACGGACCAACTTGTAAGTGTCTTCACTGACATTTTCAACATCTCTCTGACTGAGTCTGTTTCAAGCAGACCACCAGAGTCCCTGTGCTCAAGGAAGCAAAGGTAACCTGCCTAAATGATTACCGCCCCATAGTACGTCGTTAGCCATGAAGTGCTTTGAAAGGCTGGTCATGGCTCACATCAACAGCATCCTCCCGGATACCCTAGAACCACTCCAATTCGCATACCACCACAACAGATGACACAATCTCAATTGCAATCCACACTGCCCTTTCCCACCAGAACAAAAGGAACACATATGTGAGAATGCCCATGAAGCTCATCACTCAGCTAAGGACCTTGGGACTAAACACCTCCCTCTGCAACTGTATCCCGGACTTCCTGACGGGCCGCTCCAAGTGGTAAGGGTAGGCAACAACATGTCTGCCATGCTGATCCTCAACACTGGGGCCCCTCAGGGGTGTGAACTTAGTCCCCTCCTGTACTCCCTGTTCCTGTATGTTGGCTGATGACACAACAGTGGTAGGCCTGATCACTGACAACAATGAGACAGCCTTCAGGGAGGAGGTCAGAGAACTGGCAGTGCGGTGCCAGGACAATAACCTCTCCCTAAATGTGAGCAAGACAAGGAGCTGATCATGGACTACAGGAACAGGCCCCCATTAACATCAATGGGGCTGTAGTGGAGCAGGTTGAGAGTTTCAAGTTCCTTGGTGTCTACATCACCAACAATCTATCATGGTCCAAACACACCAAGACAGTCGTGAAGAGGGCACGACAAAGCCTTTTCCCCCCTCAAGAGACTAAAAAGATTTGGCATGGGTCGCCAGATCCTCAAAAAGTTATACAACTGCACCGTTGAGTGCATCCTGACTGGTTGCATCACCGCCTGGTATGGCAACTGCTCAGCATCTGACCGTAAGGCGCTACAGAGGGTAGTGCGTAAGGCCCAGTACATCACTGGGGCCAAGCATCCTGCAATCCAGGACCTATATAATAGGCGGGGTCAGAGGAAAGCCCACAAAATTGTCAAAGACTCCAGTCACCCAAGTCATAGACTTTTCTCTGCTACTGCATGGCAAGCGGTACCGGAGCATCATGTCTAGGATGAACAGAATCCTTAACAGCTTCTACCCCCAAGCCATAAGACTGCTGAACAACTAATCAAATGGCCACCGGACTATTACATTGATCCCCCCCATCCAACAATTGTTTTGTACACTGTTATGCATGGTCACGTCACCCCTACCTACATGTACAAATTACATCTAGCCTGTACCCCCGCACACTGACTCAGTACCGGTACCCTCTGTATATGTACAGTTGAAGTCGGAAGTTTACTTCGCCAAATACATTTAAACTCAGTTTTTCACAATTTCTGACATTTAATCCTAGTAAGAATTCCCTGTTTTAGGTCAGTTAGGATCCCCACTTTACTTCAAGAATGTGAAGTGTCAGAGTAATAGTAAAGGAAATTAATTATTTCAGCTTTTATTTCTTTCATCACATTCCCAGTGGGTCAGAAGTTTACATACACTTAGTTAGTATTTGGTAGCATTGCCTTTAAATTGTTTAACTTGGGTCAAATGTTTCAGGTAGCCTTCCACAAGCTTCCCACAATAAGTTGGGTGAATTTTGGCCCATTCCTCCTGACAGATGGTGTAACTGAGTCAGCTTTGTAGGCCTCCTTGCTCGCACACACTTTTCAGTTCTGCCCACACATTTTCTATGGGATTGAGGTCAGGGCTTTGTGATGGCCACTCCCATACCTTGACTTTGTCCTTTTCTCACAACTTTGGAAGTATGTTTCGGGTCATTGTCCATTTGGAAGACCCATTTGCGACAAAGCTTTAACTTCCCGACTGATGTCTTGAGATGTTGCTTCAATATATCCACATGATTTTCCTGCCTCATTATGCCATGAATTTTGTGAAGTGCCCCAGTCCCTCCTGCAGCAAAGCACCCCCACAACATGATGCTGCCACCCCCGTGCTTCATGGTTGGGATGATGTTCTTCGGCTTGCAAGCCTCCCCCTTTTTCCTCCAAACATAACGATGGTCATTATGGCCCAACAGTTCTATTTTTGTTTCATCAGACCAGAGGACATTTCTCCAAAAAGTATAACCTTTGTCCTCATGTTCAGTTGCAAACTGTAGTCTGGCTTTTTTATGGCAGTTTTGGGAGCAGCGGCTTCTTCCTTGCTGAGCGGCCTTTCAGGTTATGGCGATATACTATGGATATAGACACTTTTGTACCCATTTCCTCCAGCATCTTCACAAGGTCCTTTGCTGTTGTTCTGGGATTGATCAAAATTCTCTAGGAGACAGAACACGTCTCCTTCCTGAGCGGTATGATGGCTGTGTGGTCCCATGGTGTTTATACTTGCATACTATTGTTTGTACAGATGAACGTGGTACCTTCAGGCATTTGGAAATTGCTCCCAAGGATGATCCAGACTTGTGGTCTACAATTTCTTTTCTGAGGTCTTGGCTGATTTCTTTTGATTTTCCCATGGTGTCAAGCAAAGAGGCAGAGTTTGAAGGTAGGCCTTGAAATACATCCACAGGTACACCTCCTATTGCCTCAAATGATGTCAATTAATGATGTCAATCATAAGTTTCTAAAGACATGACATCCTTTTCTGGAATTTTCCAAGCTGTTTAAAGGCACAGTCAACTTAGTGTATGTACACTTCTGACCCACTGGAATTGTGATAGTGAATTATAAGTGAAATGTTCTGTCTGTAAACAATTGTTGGAAAAATTGTGTCATACACAAAGTATATGTCCTAACCGACTTGCCAAAACGATAGTTTGTTAACAAGAAATTTGTGGAGTGGTTGAAAAACGACTTTTAACTTAATGACTCCAACCTAAGTGTATGTAAACTTGTCTTCAACTGTATATTATTAGTTCATTTTAGTGTACTGTAAACAAATGGTATCCTTTCAGTTGAGCTTACTAGCTCTTTGCCTGTCTACTGGAAGTTGATGCTGTTGCTATGCAATGTCTTGCTAGTATAACAAATTACTATCTAGACATTTTACAACTTGTGTGTGTTCTTAAATTTAATCTGGAGTGCCAGAGTGCACTCAGAGTGCTATCTGAGCATTAGTAAATTCAGAGCCTTGTCAGATTGTCCGTTTGTAACTGGACACTCAGGCTGTGCTTTTGGCTTTCCATAAGGAGTAGGGTTGATTTGAGCGTTCTGACCTTACAATGGTAGTCAAGCACCCCAGCTAACTTTGGCTAGCTTGCTAGCTACTTCCAGACACAAATGAGAGAACACCTCACTCTGACCATTTTACTCACCCTAGCAGAGCTGGTAAAGCAGTTTGTTATCCAGGACGTTGGTGACTGTAACTGTGCTGCTGGCAACTATTTAACCCTTTCACACAATTGTGATCGTTCTGTGATCGTGTGATTAGAATGCTTATTTAGAGAGGCCAGTTTCGAATGATGCAACAATCAGCATTTGAGCTGGCCACACTTTTTTCAGAAACACAGTCCTTACAAAGTTGTGTCCAGAATGTGAGCAGTTTATTTTTGGATGCAATGTGCAGATATTCACAGGAGTATCAATAGCATAACACAATCATCCAAACCGGAAAAATGTAGGTTACATTTGTCCTAGCGCTAACTGAGGAAAGATTGACGCAACACAAGCTGTCATATTTTATAACTCTCGGCTGACAAACTACAATATGAATTAGCCAATAGCAATTACTATTTATAATTAATCACATCACGGGTGAGCTCACCATTGATCAAAATAATTGAGTAAAACACTTTCTAGAAACTGAAAGTAATCCGACTGTCACGCTCACTGTCCTCAAACTCCATGTCGTAAATCAACCAAGGCGCAGCGTGTCTGTAATTCCACATCCTTTATTGAAGGGAACCCGAACAAAACAATAAACAGGTAAACAGAAATGAACGTGATGCAACTGTGGCGCACACAACACACAGAAATAATTACCCACAAACACAGGTGGGGAAAAGGCTGCCTAAGTATGATTCCCAATCAGAGACAACGATAGACAGCTGCCTCTGATTGGGAACCATACCCTGCCAAAACAAAGAGATACGAAAACTAGATTGCCCACCCCACATCACACCCTGACCTAACCAAATAAAAACATCTCTCTTAGGTCAGGGCGTGACACCGACGATGATTAGTTTCAGCGCGCCGCCATGCTTTTTAGCCTCACAGAAACCTAAGAGAAGACAAGATGAGTTTGGTCTGTTTATAGTATGCATGTTGAAGGGGTTTGTCGTCTACCATCGTTCACATCCCACCATTCACTTCCTGAAGTTCTCAAAACAAAATTGTGAACCCTTACCCTCATTTTGTTATAGTATCTTTGGTCCGACAGACAATTACGTGAAACCCAGTGTCACGTTCGTCTAAAGGAGTAGACCAAGGCGCAGCGTACTTAGAGTTCCACATGTTTAATAAATATGAAACTCACCAAAACAATACAGACGAAAACGAAGCGTGACGTTCTGTGCTGCTTACAGGCAGCTACACAAACACAACATCCCACAAAGCACAGGTAGGGAAAAGTTTGCCTAAGTATGATTCCTAATCAGAGACAACGATAGACAGCAGCCTCTGATTAGGAACCATACTCGGTCCAAAACAAAGAAATACAAAAACATAGAAAAAGGAACATAGAACGCCCACCCCAGTCACACCCTGGCCTAACCAAAATAGAGAACAACACCCTCTCTATGGCCAGGGCGTGACACCCAGAAAGCATTGTATGTCAACAAACATGGCTCCAAACATAGCTGGAATTAGCTTAGCTCATCATAATCGGTACAACCTTCAAAAGTATTTTACACACTTGATATGTGCCCATTACAATCTATGCAAGAATTGGAATGCATGATTTATCACCGGAACTTGAAAAACATGAATAAAACAGTAAATATATCAATAATTACCACACAAAACATTTTCTGATAGTGATTTATTGATACAAATGGCGTGGGCAGGCAGTCAATCACGTAACCTCTCACTCCCACTCTGAGCCATTCAGTGTTGTTGTTCATATATGTAACTAGTGAGCTAAGCTGTAGCATTAGCAATGTCTTTCAAAAGGAGACAACTCACAAATGCGGAAATTCTGGAGATTTTTTTAAAATTCTGACAATGAGTCTGAAAGTCAGGTATCAGATTCTGACAGTGACAGTGAGGAGCTGCCCTCCAGCCATTGAGAACCCTGAATCTGAGGACCCCTTGTCCACTGACAAAGTCCCAGTTCCCTAAGAAGATACTGGTGGTGATGGAGGCAGACCGACAGTGGATGAAGTACAGGAGTTTTGTGGTAGCTGGAAGGCTGCCAGCCATTTCACCCCTCCTGGCCCTGCTGTTTGCTTTGATGATGTATACCTTCCTGGTGACAGTCCTTATCATGGGGATAGTAAAGAAGAACTCACTAAGAGAATACTGGAGCACAGATCCTATGTTTGCAACTCTTTTCCCAAGACTGCTTCCTAGTTCTGCTGCAATGACTGCATTTCATCATCAATGCTACTGTCATCCTAAATGATCCGTTATACAAAATAAGACATGTCAACAGCTGGCAGTAAAGTTGCATGAAAAATGAGACATCCATGTCCTCTCCACTGTCCATACAACAACCATGTCGGCCACAGGGAAGGTGGACCACCTGACGGGAGAGAGAAAAATCAATCCAGACTGCGTGCTTGACTATAACCTCGAAATGGGGGCAGTGGATAAGGTGGACATGATAAACAGCTTTGTGGAATGCACTCAGAAAACGACCTAGTGATAAAATCATATATTTTTCCATCTGATCAACGCAGCCCTCAATGGCCACATAGTTCACCACCAACTAACAGGTGAGATGATTAATGAACAAGGGATTTTTTGTAATTGGACATACAGTTCACATGCAAATCACATACAGAAACTATTAATGTAATAAGGCACTTACTTTGATAAAAATACAGCCTGGATTTGAACCAGGGTGTCTGTAGTGATGCCTCTCGCACTGAGATGCTGTGCCTTAGACAGCTGCACCACTTGGCCAGGGTAGCTTAAAAAATACAACAAGCCAATACTTCTCTGATGCAGTTAGCATTGTTTTACAGAGCTAATAGAAGAATGTAGCTAGCTACATAAGCATGATTGAATATAACACCATAAAGGTTATGAAATGAGCAATGTTACCTCGCGTGTCCGCGGTTATAAGGAATACAGACAAATATATTATGCTCCATACACACAGTGAGCTACAGTAGAAACGGTATAACACAACATACAGAAACTATTAGAACGTAATAAGGCACTTACTTTGATAGAAACATGGTCTGGATTTGAACCTGGGTGTTTAGTGACGCCTCTAGCATTAAGACAGAGTGCCTTAGACAGCTGCGCCACTTGGGAGTCGTAAGGCCAGGGTAGCTTCAAAATACCACACATGCTAATACTTCTCTGGCGTAATTAGCATTGTTTTCCAGAGCTAATAGAAGAATGTAGCTAGCTACCTAAGCATTGATTATAACACCATAAAGGTTATGAAATGAGTAACGTAACCTTGTGTGTCCGCTGTTATAAGGAATATAGACAAAAATATTATGCTACAGTAGAAATGACATGACATGCAGAAACTATTTTAACGTAATAAGGCACTTACTTTGATAGAAACGCACACATTTCCAAAGATATTATTGGTAACGAAAAAACAACTACGACTGCGGTGCAGGCAACAGACGGAAAATGTGAGCACGTGTGTGCAGGATGGGAGATGAGCAAATGTCTGCAGACTTGAACTGCACAAACAATTGGGAAGTGTTTGGGGAATTTTGTCTTGGTCAGAAATCTCGAAAAAATTAATTGGTCCGCAAAAGTAAAAATGACTCCTTTTATGTGAATGAATGAGGTGGAACACACCTCAATTCAAACTATTCTTAGAAAAGAAAAAACTTGTTAGAAAAGAATTTGACATTGACAAGTTGAAAACAGCCTATAAATAAAAACAGGCTGCGTGCCTTGGTTTAATGGCAGCGCGGATTAAATGTGCTGTTGCGTAACAATCACATTCTGGAATGGAGAGAATGTTCTAACATCACGTGCATTAAAAAAAACTCACGCTGGGCGACCGTTAGAGATATTTGGAACTCACGCATGAAAAGGTTAATTACACTTTTTTCCCAACAATTTCCCAACATTTCCAAAAAGTTTTGTAGTTGTAAAAAATAAAATTGCAGCAGAGAA
This sequence comes from Salmo trutta, assembly GCF_901001165.1. Lineage (NCBI taxonomy): Eukaryota > Metazoa > Chordata > Actinopteri > Salmoniformes > Salmonidae > Salmo > Salmo trutta. The sequence continues at coordinate 30,616,361 of NC_042961.1, forward strand.
AAAAACGAGCTCTGGTGGTAAGGGCTTTTTATTCCGACCAATCAGGTAAGGTGTTGTCATTCTTGAACGTGCTTTCACGTTTCACATGGTTCCGTTCTGGCTAAGGGTTCTCACGTTATGTAACGAAACAATAGGTCTAGCTATGTACTTGTCATTCGGTTGAGACAAATAATTGTTTGCGATGTATATTTGGTTTGTTGGTTGGCTTTGCTAGTTAGCAAGCTGCGATCTCTGCTCAAGTTAGCTAATGTTAGCTTACATGCTAATAATGTTTTGAGAAGAACATGGCTAGTTCCCTGTATAATCCAGACAAGAGAGGATGGGGAATAAGATTAGTTGTGCAGTTGCTTCATCTGGCTGATGCATTGCCCAGGTGAGATGAGAGCTGACTGCTACAGAGATAAAAAGGTGAGATCGCTCAGATGATGTAGATGTGGTGGTTTCAAATATTAAAATTACTACAGATAGCTAGCTCTATCCACGCTTTCCTGAAAATGGTTATCTGATATTTAATTTAGCTAGTTGATGTTGTTCTAGCTAGCTCAACCAAAGCAGGCTTTTCTCCACCTTGCTGGTCTGCAGATGCATGACTAGATGATCATAATGTTGTGGCTGTAACATTTACCGGACACCGGAACAGCAACAACTAGCTAGCTATATCAGATAGACATTTTCAGGAAAAGCAGCTCATATAGCAAGTCAATCAATGGAATATCATTGCATTGGTTTGACATTGACATCTATCTATCTAATCAAGATAGAATCTGAGAGATCACCTTTTTATATCTGTAGCACTTAGCTCTCATCTCGCCTGATGAAGCAACTGCACATCTAATCTTCTTCCCAATTCCCTCGTCTTGATTCTACAGGGAGCTAGCCTGTTCTCCTCAAAACATTATTAGCAAGCTAGCTAACATTAGCCAACTTGAGCAGAGATTCCAGCTTGCTAACTAGCAAAGCCAACCAACTACACACCATATATAGTATACACAGCGTAAACAGTTATTTTCTAAACTAATGTTAGTCTTCACCAAATGTCAAGTACATAGCTAGACCTATCGCTCTGCTACACAACGTAAGAACCACTAGCCAGACCGGAACACTGTGAAACGTGAAAGCATATTCAAGAATGACAACACCTTACCTGATTGACCGGAAGAAAAAGTCCCGTCTACCAGAGCTCGTGTTTTTCTATGCTGCTTGCTTACACCATTATTTTTCAGAACTATAAAACTTTTGGCAGAGTTTAGTCGCTAAGTTAGTGCCAAAACTCTGAGCACACAGATTCGACATCGGCAAATGTCTTTTTTATTCACAGAAGAAGATTCATCAGTCGCAAGTTTAATAAATGAATTGCATTAATTGTAATGTAGTTGCATGCTGCTAATCTTATTGAATTTATTCACATATCATCTTACATGTTTGCAAGTGTTGTTGCATTTATTCTCAAAAGTTACGTTTGCAAAAGAAATTGCAACTACAAAATTCATTACATGCTTGTACACTTAAGTCACTAGTTTACCTCCAAATTTGGGTTTAGGATGAGAGGAATGCATCCAGAGGATAACATGTCTGTCTTTCTATATGTCCATCTTTCAGTGAGATGAGGTATGTTCCTCAGTGTTTGTTTGACAGTGGAACCACACATCCCCGGTTTCCTGGTTCTAGAGCTCCTAATGACAGTGTAATATCCGGGGGAAAGTCTACATGACGACAGTCTCGCTTCTTAATATGAAATCTGATGATGTTGCTGAATTATTGACAAAAACATTTCCTGTGCCCAATGTCATCCTCATTGTCTTTTTTATTATCAATCAGCAAGATAATTAACACTTGGCTGGAGTGACTACAGTACATCATGCATTACATCCCCCTACAGAGTGCTTACAACTCTTGAACCACTGAAATTCGATTCAAAGCCACACAGTGACAGTGGCTTGATGATCTAACTACAGTAATTATATCAAATACTGTATAACATTTATTACATTTATGGGTGACTCCCAAATGGTCACTGAGTATTTATGAAACCCCCATTTCGATTGTTATCTGTAGAATTCTCTACATATTATTCTGCTTTTCTCCATGTTCTTCTGTAGTGATATAGATGAAACAGAGGCTGTAGTCAGTTGAGAGGATCAGATGTGCTTTTAATGTCAAGTAGACCAGTATTCCCCTTTTCACTCTGTTTCCCTTTTTCCTTCTTCAACCCCACCACACCCCTCCTTCCTTTCTCTCTCCTGCTCTCCTCTCCCCACCAGCTTCCTCTTGTCAAGAGGGGGTTTCTCCCTCCAAATTCACACTGGGACTGTGTGTTAGGTCTTCTATAGAAGGCTGTGAACTAACTCGGCTTAAGTTCAGGGTCGACTCATGGCCAGTTCCTCTTGGGTAAAAAAAATAATTTCTTAACTTGATGGGTCACAAGACAATTAAAAAGACAAACACACAATCCTCACACCCCCAGTAACCCCCATGTATCACTTACATAAACCCTTCGAGGGTGAGCTACAGTCTTACAGTATTTATTGCAGGAGGTTTGTCAGGACAATCCCAGCAAACAGGGGACATCCAAAGGACATTAGGAGACGTTCCCATTAGGTCCCTTTTAGGGTTTCCGTGAGGATAATTGAACATGACGTTAACCCCGGGACCATAAGGTGACGTTCAGTACAGGTCCTGGTCAGTCGCAGTATAACATTAGAATAAGGTATTTTGATGTCCATTAGGGAAGGTTACAAATAAGTTCCTATTTGGTTTTGATAGGACGTTATCCTCGGGACATTCAATGACCACTTGGGGAAATTTCCGACAGGTCCTAGGTTGTTACAGACAGAACATTACAATAAGATCTTAGCATGACCATAAGGGGACATTACAAAAAGTTCCCCGTGTTGTTATATTCAGGACATCCAGCTAACACAAGGGGACATCCAGTACAGGTCCTTATTGGCTACCGCCAAAATGTTACCATAAGATCTTTGAATGACCATTAGGGAACATTCTCCTCTTGACATCCAACGAACACACAGGATGTTCCATAAAGGTTCTAATTAGTTTGCTAATGCCAGGATATTGTGTCAGAGGGTTTTGTCTAGTTCCTGGTACGCTCCAGGCATGTCATTTTAGGAAATTCTCAGGACAATTGGTGTACCAGTCCTCAGGATGTCACGTGATGGTTACAAGGGAACGTTCTGTGGTGGACTTTTGTCTAGTTCCCTGTAAGCTACTAGGATGATAATGATGTCCATGTCAGGACTTTTTTTGAATATTCTCACGACATACATTTTACTAGTACTTAGGACGTTGTGTGATGGCCCCAAGGAAACGTTCTCTAGGGGACCTTTGTTTAGTTCCTTGTAAGTTACCAGGACAACACTGAGAAGACGTCTTCAAGACGTTCTCAGGACATTTGTTTAACCAGTCGTCAGGACATTGCGTGATGGTCCTCTGAGAATGTTCTCTGGGGGGCCTTTGTGTAGTTCAACCAAATTCAATCAATCAAATGTATTTATAAAGCCCTTTTTACATCAGCAGATGTCACAAAGTGCTATACAGAAACCCAGCCTAAAACCCCAAACAGCAAGCAATGCAGATGTAGAAGCACGGTGGCTAGGAAAAACTCTAGACAGGAAGGAACGTAGGAAGTAACCTAGAGAGGAACCAGGCTCTGATGGGTGACCAGTCCTCTTCTGGCTGTGCCGGGTGGAGATAAGAGTATATGGCCATTTAATTCCAAATTGTTCTTCAAGATGTTAATAGATGTTCAAACGTTCATAGATGACCAGCAGGGTCAAATAATAATCACAGTGGTTGTAGAGGGTGCAACAGGTCAGTACCTCAGGAGTAAATGTCAGTTGGCTTTTCATAGGCGAGCATTCAGAGGCCGAGACAGCAGTTGCGGTACGGAGAGAGATAGAGTCAAAAAACGGTCAGGAATCCTTAACCGCAGGAAGAACAGTTGAAACTGGAGCAGCAGTACGACCAGGTGGACTAGGGACAGCCAGGAGTCATCAAGCCAGGTAGTCCTGAGGCATGATCCTAGGGCTCAGGTCCTTTGGGAGTGGAGGGGGAGAGAGAGAGAATTAGAGGAAGCATACTTAAATTCACACAGGACACCAGATAAGACAGGAGAATTACACCAGATATAACAGGCTGACCCTAGCCCCAAATTGCAGACTATTGCAGCATAGATACTGGAGACTGAGACAGGGGTGGGTCACCGTGGCCCCGTCCGGCGATACCCACAGACAGGGCTAACCAGGCAGGATATAACCCCACCCACTTTGCCAAAGCACAGCCCCCACACCACTAGAGGGATATCAACAGACCACCAACTTACTACCCTGAGAGAAGGCTGAGTATAGCCCACAAAGATCTCCACCGCACGAGCCAGAGGGGGCTCAAAACAAGACAGGAAGATCACGTCTGTGACTCAACCCACTCAAGTGACGCACCCCTCCTAGGGACAGCATGGAAGAGCACTAGTAAGTCAGTGACTCAGCCCCCGTAATAGGGTCAGAGGCAGAGAATCCCAGGGCAGCGAGGGGAGCTGGCCAGGCAGAGACAGCAAGGGCAGTTCGTCGCTCCAGTGCCTTGCCGTTCACCTTCGCACCCCTGGGCCAGACTACATTCAATCATAGAACGTAGTGAAGAGATCAGTAGGGACTTAAAGGTTGAGACAGTCTGCGTCTCTCACATGGATAGGCCGAGCATTCCATAAAAATTGAGCTCTATAGGAAAAAGCCATGCCTCCAGCTGTTTGCTTAGAAATTCTCGGGACAATAAGGAGGCCTGCGTCTTGTGACCGTAGCATGCGTGTAGGTATGTACGGCAGGACCAAATCGGAGAGATAGGTTGGAGTAAGCCCATGTAATACTTTGTAGGTTAGCAGTAAAACCTTGAAATCAGCCTTAACAGGAAGCCAATGTAGAGAGGCTAGCACTGGAGTAATATGATACATTTTTGGGGTTCTAGTCAAGATTCTAGCAGCCATGTTTATCACTAACTGAAGTTTATTTAATGCTTTATCCGAGTAGCCGGAGAGTAGAGCATTGCAGTAGTCTAATCTAGAAGTGACAAAAGCATGGATTAGCTTTTCGGCATAATTTTTTGAAAAATGTTTCTGATTTTTGCCAGGTTACGAAGATTGAAAAAAACCTGTCCTTGAAAAAGTCTTGATAGGTTTGTCAAAGAGAGGTCAAGGTCCAGAGTAACGCTGAGGTCTTTCACATTTTATTTGAGATGACTGTAAAACCATCAAGATTAATTGTCAGATCCAACAGCAGATCTCTCTGTTTCTTGGGACCTAGAATTAGCATCTCTGTTGTGTCCGAGTTTAAAAGTAAAACATTTGCCGCCATCCACTTCCTTATGTCTGAAACACAGGCTTCCAGGATAGGCATATTTGGGGCTTCACCGTGTTTCATCGAAATGGACAGCTGTGTGTCGTCCGCAGAGCAGTGAAAGTTGACAATGTGTTTCTGAAAAACATTTACATACATTTACATTTAAGTCATTTAGCAGACGCTCTTATCCAGAGCGACTTACAAATTGGTGCATTCACCTTATGATATCCAGTGGAACAACCACTTTACAATAGTGCATCTAAATCTTTTAGGGGGGGGGTTAGAAGGATTACTTTATCCTATCCTAGGTATTCCTTAAAGAGGTGGGGTTTCAGGTGTCTCCGGAAGGTGGTGATTGACTCCGCTGTCCAGGCGTCGTGAGGGAGCTTGTTCCACCATAGGGGTGCCAGAGCAGCGAACAGTTTTGACTGGGCTGAGCGGGAACTGTGCTTCCTCAGAGGTAGGGGGGCCAGCAGGCCAGAGGTGGATGAGCGCAGTGCCCTCGTTTGGGTGTAGGGACTGATCAGAGCCTGAATGTATGGAGGTGCCGTTCCCCTCACGGCTCCGTAGGCAAGCACCATGGTCTTGTAGCGGATGCGAGCTTCAACTGGAAGCCAGTGGAGAGAGCGGAGGAGCGGGGTGACGTGAGAGAACTTGGGAAGGTTGAACACCAGACGGGCTGCGGCGTTCTGGATGAGTTCACTATATATTCTACGTCACCAAGATGTAGAATATATAGTGAAAACAATAGTAGTCCCAAAACGAAACCTTAAGGAACGTCAAAACTTACAACTGATTTGTCAGAGGACAAACCATCCACAGAGATGAACTGATATCTTTCCAACAGATAAGATATAAACCAGGCAAGAACTTGTCCATGTAGACCAATTTGGGTTTATAATCTCTCCAAATGAATTTGGTGATCAATGATGTCAAAAGCAGCACTAAGGTCTAGGAGCATGAGAACAGATGCAGAGCCTTGGTCTGATGCCATTAAAAGGTAATTTACCACCTTCACGAGTGCTATGAGGGGGTCTAAAACCAGACTGAAGCATTTCGTATACATTATTTGTCTTCAGGAAGGCAGTGTGCTGCTGTGGAACAGCTTTTCAAATATTCTGAGAGGAATGGGAGGTTCGATATAGGCCGATAGAAATAAAGCCTCTCTTGAAAAAGGCAAAAACTGACACTTTTAGTGAGTTTGGTACACATCCGGTGGATAGGAAGCCATTTATTATGTTCACCACAGGAGGGCCAAACACAGGAAGTAGCTCTTCCAGTAGTTTAGTTGGAATAGGGTCCAGTATGCAACTTGACGATTTAGAGGCCATGACTATTTTCACAAATGTGTCAAGAGATATAGTATTAAAAAACCTGAGTGTCTCCATTGATCCTAGGTCCTGGCAGAGTAGTTCAGACTCAGGACACCTGAGCTCTGGAGAAATATGCAGATTCAAAGTTGAGTCCGTAATTTACTTTCTAATGATCATGAGTTTTTCATCGAAGTTAATTCATTTTTTGCTGAAGTGAAAGCTACATTTGAAGTCAGAAGTTTACATACACTTTAGCCAAATACATTTAAACTCAGTTTCACAAATCCTGACATTTAATCCGAGTAAAAATTCCCTGTTTTAGGTCAGTTAGGATCACCACTTTATTTTAAGAATGTGAAATGTCAGAGTAATAGTAGAGAGAATGATTTACTTCAGCTTTTATTTCTTTCATCACATTCCCAGTGGGTCAGAAGTTTACATACACTCAATTAGTATTTGGTAGCATTGCCTTTAAATTGTTTATGTTGGGACAAACGTTTCGGGTAGCCTTTCGGGTTTCGGGTAGCTACAAGCTTCCCACAATAAGTTGGGTGAATTTTGGCCCATTCCTCCTGACAGAGCTGGTGTAACTGAGTCAGGTTTGTAGGCCTCCTTGCTCGCACACACTTTTTCAGCTCTGCCCACAAACTTTCTACAGGATTGAGGTCAGGGCTTTGTGATGGCCACTCCAATACCTTGATTTTGTTGTCCTTAAGCCATTTTGCCACAACTTTGGAAGTATGCTTGGGGTCATTGTCCATTTGCAACCAAGCTTTAACTTCCTGACTTTAACTTCCTGTTTTGAGTTGTTGCTTCAATATATCCACATAACTTTCCTGCCTCATGATGCCATCTATTTTGTGAAGTGCACCAGTCCCTCCTGCAGCAAAACACCCCCACAACATGATTCTGCCACCCCCGTGCTTCACGGTTGAGATGGTGTTCTTCGTCTTGCAAGCGTCCCCCTTTTTCCTCCAAACATAACAATGTTTATTATGGCCAAACAGTTCTATTTTTGTTTCATCAGACCAGAGGACATTTCTCCAAAAAGTACGATATTTGTCCCCCATGTGCAGTTGCAAACCGTAGTCTGGCTTTTTTATGGCGGTTTTGGAGCAGTGGCTTCTTCCTCGCTGAGCGGCCTTTCAGGTTATGTCGATATAAGACTCGTTTTACTGTGGATATAGATACTTTTGTACCTGTTTCGTCCAGCATCTTCACAAGGTCCTTTGCTGATGTTCTGGGATTCATTTGCACCTTTCGCACCAAAGTACGTTCATCACTAGGAGACAGAACGCGTCTCTTTCCTGAGCGGTATGACGGCTGCGTGTTCCGATGGTGTTTATACTTGCGTATTATTGTTTGTACAGATGAACGTGGTACCTTCAGGCGTTTGGAAATTGCTCCCAAGGATGAACCAGACTTGCGGAGGTCTACAGTTTATTTCTGAGGTCTTGGCTGATTTCTTTTGATTTTCCATGCTGCCAAGCATAGAGGCACTGAGTTTGAAGGTAGGCCTTGAAATACATCCACAGGTACACCTCCTATTGACTCAAATGATGTCAATTAGCCTATCAGAAGCTTTTATGCATTACATAATTTTCTGGAGTTTTCCAAGCTGTTTAAAGGTACAGTCAACTTTGTGTATGTAAACTTCTGACCCACTGGAACTGTGATACAGTGAATTATAAGTGAAATTATCTGTCTGTAAACAATTGTTGGAACAATTACTTGTGTCATGCACAAAGTAGATGTCCTAACCGATTTGCTAAAACTAGTTTGTTTACAAGAAATTTGTGGAGTGGTTGAAAACCAAGTTTTAATGACTCCAACCTAAGTGTATGTAAACTTCCGACTTCAACTGTATCTTCTCTTGTTGAATGCTGCTTTTTAGTTAGCTTTGCGACAGTATTAAAACTGCATTGTGGATTGTTCTTATTCTCCTCAATTAGGTTGGAAAAAAATAGGAGGATCGAACAACAGTGAGGGCTGTTCGATATTGCACGGTACTGTCTTTCCACGATAATAGTCGGAAGACTTTCAGTTTGGTGGAGTGCCATTTCCGTTCCAATTTTCAAGAAGCTTGCTTCAGGGCTCGGGTATTTTCTGTATACCAGGGAGAAAATGTCTTGTGACAAATGTTTTTTGTTTTTAGGGGTGCAACTGCATCTAGGATATTACGCAAGATTAAATTAAGATATTCAGTTAGGTTGTTAACCAATTTTTGTACTCAGACGTCCTTGGGTAGGCGGAGGGAGTCTGGAAGGGCATCTAGAAATCTTTGGGTTGTCTGAGAATTTATAGCACGGCTTTTGATGATCCTTGGTTGGGGTCTGAGCAGATTATTTGTTGAGATTGCAAACGTTATAAAATGGTGGTCTGATAGTCCAGGATTATGAGGAAAAACATTTAGATCCACAATACAATATTTATTCCATGGGACAAACTAGATCCAGGGTATGTCGTCCTGAGAACGTCCTAAAATCATCCTTGGGGATGTCCCTAGAACAAATTGGGAACTAGACAAAACTTCCACAGGACCATGACACAATATCCTTAAAACTTCTTAAAATCATCATTGGTGTAATGAATTCTCAGGGAGAAAAAGGTGTAGATACACGTGCAGAGCGCGGCAGGTCTTATTTCACCTTCGCAGAAGGCAGGAATCGTGGTCACAGGTAGGCAAACAGGCAGGTGAATCAAAACTAGGACTGAAGCCTATAACTGGTTCTCACAAATGAGCTAGGGAAAGGCTTAGTAGAGTCAAAACGAACAATACCTCACAAAGGCACAAACAGAATGAACTGAACTAAATAAGGAGCTGATGAGACCAGGTGACTAACTAAAACAGCTGAAATCAATGAACGAAAAATGAAAGACAAGGCTACGTTCAATAACACAACGAAACAGAACACAGAAAGAAAATAAATACAAAACCTTACAATTGGGGGGACATCCCTGTACCAATCCAGAAACTAGACAAAACCTCAACAGGACCATGACACATCGTCCTGGCGACTTTAGGCAACCATTTTGTGACGTTTCGTGGACGTCCTAATGCCTCTTTTTTGTTTGCAGGAAATAGAGCTATGCCAGATGACAGGAAACATTGTAACCCTAGTGACACAGAGACAGTTAATACTGCTGTACAAATAAAGTTATTTATAAAATGGTATGACATGGTACATTATAGCTACACAGTCTGGTGTCTGCAGGCGAGAAGGGAATGGGTGACCAAGTCGTGGGGTTTGGACATGAGGGGAAGTTCACTGCACTGAAGCACTATAATAAACGGCACTATGGAGACGTGGAGTAAATACAGCATAAATACAGCATAAATACAGCAAAACACACAACAACATTCATTTATCATGATAGAGTTAATTGATGATGTTTACATTAGAACTAATAGCAACAAGTACAGTAATTATGGCACTGTTATTGGTCCAGGACGGGAGGACGTTCCTATCTGACCTTGGAACTGTTGAGGTCTGAGGTTGGGATACTTCAATTTAGTTTAGTTAAATTCATTGCAACGTGCAGTATTTGTAAGGACAGGACGTTACACTTTATAATAACTTTCAGAAATAATACAATATAAATGCTTATACATTCTTTATATATTATTATAAATGGTATACATGCATTTGGATTGTTATAAAAGTTATACATGTTTAATAGTTACTATTAATAGTTTGTACAATATTTATAAAAAAAATGTAATGGTTATTCAGGAAAGATATTAATAAAGTGTTAATGGATGGAAAAATACTTTGTTTAGAGTGTAAATATGTATGACACAAGTCACATAACTGGTTAGGTCATTTGGAGGCAAAATGCCTGTTGCAGGGCTCAAGAATGGGAGTAAACAACAACCCCTTCGGGAGGTGTCTGTCTGTCAGCACCAGGATTGCTAAATTTACATTGAGCACCACAGAGGAAGTCACCACACACTGTGAGGTGTGAGCCAATCACAACAGACCGATACAGGAAGCAAGGAAACGTGAGTCTGTTTGGCAGTCGGGAAGACAGAAAGGTTGTAGCTGGGTGTTATGGTGGAATTGGTTAGGTAAGGGTGCTAGATGGGCCATCATTTGGATCTGTTGTATGGAGAACAATGGGGGGACAGAGATGGTGAGAATGTGATAGAGACTAAAAGAGAGAAAGTGAAGAGTTCACTACTATAACTTGTATATGTCTTAAGTTACACATTTCAAATATGGACAGTCCAGGGATATTTTACCGCCGATCTTGATAAGAAATGACCATGCCAGGCACTTTTGGATAACATAAATAGGAAACTAATAAAATAATAATAATAATAGGCTACACCAACATTAGTTTCCATTCATACAAAGTGTAGAGTAAATTCCTACAATAGATTTGCTGTGGTAATCGAGGAAATACTTTTCTCTCTTGTACAGAATGCTTGTCAATCTGTACAATAGATTTGGCCCTTAGTCTGTGCAAAAAGAGCTATGTTGTTTCGATGACAACATGTACCAGAGGGCGAACATACTGTATCTTGAAAAATTTTGGTTGCAAGTGTATCCCATGGGAGCAACCAACATCTTAGACCGTTTTCTACTGTTTTTGAAGTTAGCAGATGGGGCTACCTCATCATGTGACCATGAGCGATTCATGTCCGCTACACAAGCACGACTAGGTAACACCGACATAATCTTTCATGGAGCGGTAATGAGGTGTTCAATAATGGTAGCAATCGAGACCAGGGTGAATAGCTATAATCTAGTGCCATCCATGTAGGCACCTTGTTATTTTATTATATTCCAATAGGCTACATTCTGTAGGCTACTCGTTAGCCTATCCATTTTCACCACAGGAGGTTGGTGGCACCTTAATTGGGGAGGATTGGCTTGTGGTAATGGCTGGAGTGGAATAAGTGGAATAGTATCAAATACATCAAACACATGGTTTCCATGTGTTACTGTTTCCCTGGCTGAATTGATGAGATGATTTGGGCCATCAGTTTATTGACAGATGTAGGCCGACTGTAGAATGATAGACTTTCCTCCAGTGTGGATGCTCGCCCATTTTTTATAGTTAGTGTAACGGGCGTTGTATAGAGGGGACCAAGGCGCAGTGTGTTGAGTACTCATATTGTATTTTAATGAAATCAAACACTTAGACAAATAAACAAAACGACAGCCAACAGTTCTGTCAGGTTACACAAACGAAACAGAAAACAACTACCCACAAAAACCAAGTGGGAAAAGACTGCCTAAGTATGGCTTCCAATCAGAGACAATGATAGACAGCTGCCTCTGATTGGAAACCATACCCGGCCAAAACATAGAAACACAAACATAGAATGCCCACCCCCTATCACACCCTGACCTAACTAAACAGAGAAAAAACAGCTCTCTTAGGTCAGGGCGTGACAGTACCCCCCCAAAGGTGCGGACTCCCGGCCCGCAAACCTGAACCTATAGGGGAGGGTCCGAGTGGGCATCTGTACTTGGCGGCGGCTCTGGTTCAGGGCGTAGCACCCCCACCGCCTGCTGATCCCCCCGCTTCTGTGTGTCCGGAGGAACCAGCCGGTGGATCATCGCCGGAGGCTTTGAAACGCCAACCGCCGCTGAAGACTCTGGGCTGCAGACCGCCGCTGAAGACTCTGGGCTGCGGACCGCCGCTGAAGGCTCTGGGCTGCGGACCACCGCTGAAGGCTCCGGGCTGCGGACCGCCGCTGAAGGCTCTGGGCTGGCGACCGTCGCTGAAGGCTCTGGGCTGGGGACCGTCGCTGAAGACTCTGGGCTGCGGACCGTCGCTGAAGACTCCTGGCTGCGGACCGTCGCTGAAGATTCGGGACTGCAGACCGTCGCTGGAGGCTCCGGACTGAGGAGCGTCGCCGGAGGCTCCGGACTGAGGAGCGTCGCCGGAGGCTCCGGACTGAGGATTTCGCCGGAGGGTCCGGACTGAGGATTTCGCCGGAGGGTCCGGACTGAGAAGCGTCTCAGGAGGCTCCGGACTGAGGAGCGTCGCTGGAGACTCTGGGCTGCGGACCGTCGCTGAAGACTCTGGGCTGCGGACCGTCGCTGAAGACTCTGGGCTGCGGACCGTCGCTGAAGATTCGGGACTGCAGACCATCGAGGGAGGCTCCGGACTGAGGAGCGTCGCCGGAGGCTCCGGACTGAGGAGCATCGCCGGAGACTCCGTACTGGGGAGCGTCGCTGGAGACTCCGGACTGGAGAGCGTCGTTGTAGGTTCTGGACTAGGGACTGTTGCTGCAGGCTCCATGCCATGGGTCATCAATACAGGTTCCGCGCCATGGATCATCACTGGAGGCTTCGTGCCATGGATCATCTCTACAGGCTCCGTGCCATGGATCATCCCTACAGGCTTCTTGCCATGGATTATCCCTACAGGCTCCAGACCATGTATAATCCCTACAGGCTTCTTGCCATGGATTATCCCTATAGGCTCCGGGCCATGGATTACCTCTGGAGGCTTCGTGCCATGGAACATCCCTACAGGCTCCGGGCCATGGATCATCACTGGAGGCTTTTCTCGTGGAGCTGGAACAGGTCTCACCGGACTGGAGAGACGCACTGAGGACCGGGTGCGCAGAACTGGCACGGGGTATACTGGACCGTGGAGGCGCACTGGAGGGAGAGTGCGAGGAGCAGGCACCGGATGTACTGGGCTATGGAAGCGCACTGGAGGGAGAGTGCGAGGAACAGACACATGCTCCCCACGATAAGCACGGGGAGTTGGCTCAGGTCTCACCCCTGGCCCAGCCAAACTACCCATGTGCTCCCCCCCAAAACAATTTGGGGGCTGCCTCTCGTTCTTCCCCAGTAAGCTACGATACCTGTCCAAAACCTGGCCCCAAGTCCAGTTTCTCCTTTCAATCCACTCCTCAATCGACCAGGTATCCATCTCTGCCCGGGCACGCCGCTCGATCCAATCGTGGTGGGTAGTTCTGTAACGGGCGTCGTATAGAGGGGACCAAGGCGCAGCGTGTTGAGTGCTCATATTGTATTTTAATGAAATCAAACACTTAGACAAATAAACATTACGACAGCCAACAGTTCTGTCAGGTTACACAAACGAAACAGAAAACAACTACCCACAAAAACCAAGTGGGAAAAGACTGCCTAAGTATGGCTTCCAATCAGAGACAATGATAGACAGCTGCCTCTGATTGGAAACCATACCCGGCCAGAACATAGAAACACAAACATAGAATGCCCACCCCCTATCACACCCTGACCTAACTAAACAGAGAAAAAACAGCTCTCTTAGGTCAGGGCGTGACAGTTAAGCTATGTATAATTTGTCGATTTAGTTATGGTCTTTGGTGTTGATTGAAAGCCTTTATTGTGTGGCTTTAATATTTCATTTAGTATAGCTGTCAAGATGTTTATGCAGTTGAGACTACCCAAAGATGATTTTGTTGAGCTTAGACACCTTTCTCAAGACTTTAGGCTCAGGTTTGTCACTAGATTGACCATTACTGGGCGTGAACTCATGAAGCTCGGAGCGCGATGCTTAGACCACTGCGCTTTGGTAGGACCCACTGCAGGCACTAAGAATGCTATGAATACTGATGATACATAGGCGCATTGTTTTAAATTATTTGGTTTTAAATCTTCCCCAAACCATAGCCCTCCCCTAATCTTAACCACTTGGAATTATTTATTTTGTATTTTGTTTATTTTAATTTTTAATTTAGGGGGTAGATAAGCTTCAATATTGTGGATAGATTGTAGCTTCCGTCAATGTAATTGTCTGCATCATTTCCAATCCCCCATATATTTTGTTGGGAAAATATATATATTTATAAATATACATACATGCACATATCCACCTATATATAAATATACATATACACATACATATACATACATATACCTCTTGGAATTATTGACTAATTTGTTAACCTTTGAGTTGTTTCTGTTTTAAATCTGTGACCATGCAGAATTCACCTTGTAACCACGCGGAATGAATTAATCAAAAATAAAGTCAAAGGGCAGTGGGCCAGATTGAAACCAATGCCGACTCTGGCATATCTGTGCTGGGGTAAACCACTGGACCACACAGGCACTGAGGTAACAAATAATTTATTCGGCCTATTGCTTGCTTATAATAAAACTATTTATCTAAAAAAAGGATTTTCCCTAACAAAAAACACAACTACCCTCTACAAAAATGTAAATGTATTATAATCCACATAAGAATTCATACGAGACGCACTGTAGCCTGAACGTAGCCTAGATGAGGTACAATGTAGGTACGGTACTGCATTTGTATATAAAATACCTCTTCCACCTGCCGCTGGCGACAATTCAAAATATTTCTTCAGATAATCAAATCCTTCTGCTGCAGGATTATTATCCTCTTGCGACGAAAGGTGCAAATAGGTCAGCAGGTAGCCTAGTGGTTAGAGTGTTGGACTTGTAACCGAAAGGTTTGAAGATTTAATCCCAGAGCTGACCAGATAAAAATCTGTCCTTCTGCTCCTGAACAAGTCAGTCATTCCTGTTCCAAGGCCATCATTGAAAATAAGACTTTGTTCTTAACTGACTTGCCTAGTTTAATAAAGGTAAAAATATATATATAGACATCTGTAGATTTTCATCCAATTGGTGACAGATTTTCATATGAATATAAAAAATTCTGTTCAAAGAAAATATCCCAAGTGGCTCAGCAGTCTATGGCACTGCATCACAATGTTGTGGTGACACTACAGCTTGGGGTTTGATCCCAGGCTCTGTCATTACCCTTTGGCTGAGGGGCTTTACTTGGCTCATTGTGCTCTAGTGACTGGGCACCTGCAGGCTGACTTCAGAGAGTTTCCTCTGACACATTGGTGCTTCTGGGTTAAGAAGCATGGTTTGGCGGGTCATGTTTTGGAGGACGCATGACTCAAACTTCATCTCTCCTGAGCCTGTTGGTGAGTTTCAGTAATGAGGAAAAAAATATATATACTGTTCAAAAGTTTGGGGTCACTTAGAAATGTCTTTCTTTTTGAAAGAAAATTTTAAAAAATGTGTCCATTAAAATAACATCAAATTGATCAGAAATACAGTGTAGACATTGTTAATGTTGTAAATGACTATTGTAGCGGGAGATGGCTGATTTTCTTCTTGGGCTAGGCCCCTTTTTTCTCAATTTCTGCCTGAATGACGTGCCCAAAGTAAACTGCCTGTTGCTCAGGTCCTGAAGCCAGAATATGCATATAATTGGTACCATTGGAAAGAAAACACTTTGAAGTTTGTTGAAATGTTGAAATAATATAACACAATAGATATGGTAGGAGAAAATCCAAAGAGGAACCAACCGTAATTATTTTCTTTTTGAGAGACCATCCTCTTACAATGGGAAGTATAAGGGCATTCTGAAAATGTACTCCCAGTATGCAATTCCTATGGGTTCCACATGGTGTCAGCAGTCCATGTTCAAGGTTTCAGGCTTGTAACTTCGAAAATGAATAAGAAATATTAGTTTTAGTACAGGGACACACAATTCGTGTTTGCGCACGCCATGAAGAAAGGACGCACCTGCTAAAATCAGTTTCCTATTGAACATACTTCTTTCCGGAAGAAATATTATAGTTTGATTACATTTTAGGGTATCTGAGGAGTAAATAGAAATGTATTTTGACTTGTTGAAACAAAGTTTAGGGGTAGATTTTTGGATTCCTTTCTCTGCATGTTGAACGAGTAGATTACAGACTTTTTGGGATATAAAGAAGGATTTTATCTAACAAAATTACACTACATGTTATAGCTGGGATCCTCTGGATTACAAATCAAAGGAAGATTTTCAAAAAGTAAGTGAACATTTAATCGCTATTAGTGAATTTATGAAACCTGTGCCAGTGGAAAAATATTTTTATGTGGGGCACCGTCCTCAAACAATCGCATGACATGCTTTCGCTGTGATTTCGCTGCTGTAAATCGGTTGAATATGACTGATATGACACTTATATTTACCTAAATGTTTAATATCCATAATTTGTATGATTATTTATTTTAATTGCGCGCCCTCCAGTTTCACCGGAAGATGTCCAGCTAGGGAGACACCTAGCCTTAATTTGAGCTGGATCTTACCGGAACAGAATCCGGCACCTCTCAGTTTTGGACTGTTTCATTCCAGAACCCATTTGCACTATTTGCAATGTACCAATTATAATCAGAGTTAGGCTAATTGAAGTTGACTCCTCTGTAATTCTCCTGGCTGGCCCCCAAAAACGTAATTTGAAAACATGCCTGATAATTGATTCGTGTTGGGCCAACCATTTGCGCAACAAAGTAGCCTATGTAGACCATCCCGTGGCCTATGCTGTGGTGAGATAGAGAAGCGTGCCTGTATCTCACACAGAACTAGAATTAAATTCACTTTGTGGCTCAGTTTGTAGATCATGTCGTTTTCAACGCCAGAGTTGTATGTTCGATTCCTACGGGGGACCAGTTCGAAAAAAATGTTTTTATGAAATGTATTCATTCACTACTGTAAGTTGCTCTGGATAAGAGCGTCTGCTAAATGACTAAAATGTAAAATGTAAATGTATGATCTCTCTCTCTCTCTCTCTCTCTCTGCACTCTGGTAGAGCCTGCAACTCTCCTCTCTCCAGTGTTGGACTTCATCATATATTTTCTTATAGAATAGTATGCACAAGAAATTAAATAAGGAGAAGGCCTATAATTTAGCCACAGATGAGTTTATATAAAAAAATTGCTTAGTTTTGGATTATGTGTTACCCAATCAACAGGCATGCCTGCAGTCGGGAACGCGCAGCAAATCTGTCAGTGGACATTATGCAGCCAAAACAGGCCTTTCCCAATATTTCAAATACAGTTGCGGGAAAAGCTTGGAAAGCAAATGGATCCTGCTGAAAAGAGAAGACTAATGTGTCTGGAGGTTACCAAGTTATCAACTTCCAAATAGGCCTATTGAGCAAACAGCAATGTTCTACCAAGTAAAACAAGAGCGAGATAAGCTTTTGGCAGGAGCGGATCGGCCATCGCCTGTGAGTGAGCTGAGCATCATTGGGTGAGTCAGTGAAACTGGAAAGCTTTTTTAAGAACTATAATTTCCTCCTCATATTGTACAATATGTGTCTCCTCACAGTGGCGACCCGTCATACAGGGCAGGTGGGGCAGAGCCTTTTGAGCCCCACGTGTTTAACAACATTTTTTTAAATAATCTGTTTGTCAGTGTCAAAGTGCCTGTCATTTTGATCATTTGTGAGGTATTAAAAAATATTCTGCTCAAGTCTCCAGTCATCTAAAAGTATGTAGACTTGCATGAAATGTGATAACAAAGGCCAAATGTTTCTCGAACCCTAGGCTACAAAAAAATGCTCCCCATGTTTGGAGGTGCCGGAACAAAAAAAATTGCCAGAGAAGGACGTGACCTGGGGTGCTCTGAGGTACCAGAATACATGCGAAATCATATCCTTTATAATGAAGCATTGACTCCTTTATCATGTTTTTGCGAACTGGCATAAATCAGTAGAGTAGAGACGCTTGCAACTTCTACTCTACTCTACTTCCAATTCTACTGATCTATGCCAGTATGCAAAAGCATGATAAAGCTTTCAATGCTTTATTATTAAGGAGATTGAGCAACTGAGAAACCGGGCAAGAAGGACCTTGGTCAGGGAGGTGACCAAGAACCCAATGACCACTCTGACAGAACTACAGAGTTCATTGGCTAAGATGGGAGAACCTGCCAGAAGGACAACAGTCTCTACAGATTTCACCGATCTGGGCTTTATGGGAGAGTGGCCAGACGGAAACCACTCCTGAAAAAAAGGCACATGACAACACGCCTGGAGTTTGCAAAAAGGCACTTGAAAGACTGAGATCACAAGGCTAAATATTCTGTGGCCTGATGAGACAAACATTGAAGTCTTTAATGCAATGCACTATGTCTGGAGAAAAACAGGCACAGCTCATCACCCATCTAACACCATCCCTACTGTGAAGCATGGTGGTGGCAGCATCATGCTATAGGGATGCTTTTCAGCGGCAGTGACTGGGAGACTGGTAAGGATAGAGGGAACAATGCATGGAGCCAAATACAGCAAATGCTTGATGAGAACCTACTTCATAGTGCAAACGACCTTAGACAGAGGCGAAGATTTACATTCCAACAGGACAATGACCCCAAGCACACAGCCAATGCAATGCTGGAATGGTTTCAGAACAAGAATGTGAATGTCCTTGACCCCCCGCCAAAGCCCAGACTTTAGTCCCATTAATAATCTGTTCAAAGACATGAAGATTGATGTTCACCGCTGCTCCCCATCTAGCTTAACAGAGCTTGAGAAAATCTGCAATAGGAGAAAATTCCAAACTATAGATGTGCCAAACTGATACAGACATACCCAAGACGACTCAAAGCTGTAATCGTTGCCAAAGGTGTTTTTACAAAGTATTGAATCAGGGTTGTGAATACCTATGTAAATGAGATATTTCTGTATTTCTTTTTCAATACATTTGTAAAAATGGGTCTGTTATGTGTACAGTAGTGTATGTGAATGTGTGTTGGTTGTGTGTGGGAGTGTCAATGCAGAGTGTCTCGGTGAGTGTGTATACGGTTTGTATCAGTGGCGGTTGGTGCTGTTTAAGATTAGGGAGGACAATCTTTTTTTATGAGCATGGTTTCATTTCTATTACAGCATATTGGTTGAATCATTCATACTCCATTCAACTAGCTCATTGCAACATCAGTAGGCTTTGGCTACTACACAATACTAGAATTTGGCTTCTACCCATCATGAGGTTGCTACAACCTAGCCTACAAATGAACGTTTCTAACATATGTGCACAGGTTAAGAAACAAGTTGGAGTAATCAAGGTGACAGACAGTGACACATTCAATCCCACCTTGTACAATCTTGCCTGTATCTAGCTGATCTAGTGTGTAATCATTAGTCAAAAGGAGAGTTTCTATTGGACAAATTCAGGTAGGTCCATCCGCGTTTCGTTCCGGTTGCTTCTGTTTAAGCAACATTTTGCAACAGAATTGGCGGAATGAATATACCCCTGATCACCCGCAGTTCACTTTCATAGCAGCCATAAAAACAGCATCATCACATCTACGCGCTTTCCTCCTCTCCCTTTGCTTATGGATTTCAGTGCACAACACAACAGCTGTCTGTGACCAGGTGAAAAAGCCTATCCAAACCAAACCTTCATACCATAACTGCAGGTAGCCTAGTGGTTAGAGCATTGGGCCAGTAACCAAAAGGTTGCTGGATTGAATCCCTGAGCTGACAAGGTGAAACACTGTTGTTCTGCCCCTGAACAAGGCAGTTAACCCACTGTTCCCCGGTAGGCCGTCATTGTAATGAAGAATTTATTCTTAATAACTGACTTGCCTAATTAAATAAAGGATACATAACTGCTACACACAGCTTACATCTTTGTCACCTTATTAGCTAACATCAGAGTCAACATAGCTACTAGAACTACAGTGGGGGGAAAAAGTATTTGATCCCCTGCTGATTTTGTACGTTTGCCCACTTACAAAGAAATGATCAGTCTATAATTGTAATGGTAGGTTTATTTGAACAGTGAGAGACAGAACAACAACAAAAAAATCCAGAAAAGGCAATCACAGAAGTCAGACGTTTCTTGTAGTTGGCCATCAGGTTTGCACACATCTCAGGTGGGATTTTGTCCCACTCCTCTTTGCAGATCTTTTCCAAGTCATTAAGGTTTCGAGGCTGACGTTTGGCAACTCGAACCTTCAGCTCCCTCCACAGATTTTCTATGGGATTAAGGTCTGGAGACTGGCTAGGCCACTCCAGGAGCTTAATGTGCTTCTTCTTGAGCCACTCCTTTGTTTCCTTGGCCGTGTGTTTTGGGTCATTGTCATGCTGAAATACCCATCCACGACCCATTTTCAATGCCCTGGCTGAGGGATGGAGGTTCTCACCCAAGATTTGACGATACATGGCCCCATCCATCGTCCCTTTGATGCGGTGAAGTTGTCCTGTCCCCTTAGCAGAAAAACACCCCCAAAGCATAATGTTTCCACCTCCATGTTTGACAGTGGAGTGTTCTTGGGGTCATAGGCAGCATTCCTCTTCCTCCAAACACGGCGAGTTGAGTTGATGTCAAAGAGCTCCATTTTGGTCTCATCTGACCACAACACTTTCACCAGTTGTCCTCTGAGTCATTCAGATGTTCATTGGCAAACTTCAGACGGGCATGTATATGTATTCTTGAGCAGGGGGACCTTGCGGGCGCTGCAGGATTTCAGTCCTTCACGGCGTAGTGTGTTACCAATTGTTTTCTTGGTGATTATGGTCCCAGCTGCCTTGAGATCATTGACAAGATCCTCCCGTGTAGTTCTGGGCTGATTCCTCACCGTTCTCATGATCATTGCAACTCCACGAGGTGAGATCTTGCATGGAGCCCCAGGCCGAGGGAGATTGACAGTTCATTGGTGTTTCTTCCATTTGTGAATAATTGCACCAACTGTTGTCACCTTCTCACCAAGCTGCTTGGCGATGGTCTTGTAGCCCATTCCAGCCCTGTGTAGGTCTACAATCTTGTCCCTGACATCCTTGGAGAGCTCTTTGGTCTTGGCCATGGTGGAGAGTTTGGAATCTGATTGATTGATTGCTTCTGTGGACAGGTGTCTTTTTTACAGGTAACAAGCTGCGGTTAGGAGCACTCCCTTTAAGAGTGTGCTCCTAATCTCAGCTCGTTACCTGTATAAAAGACACCTGGGAGCCAGAAATCCTTCTGATTGAGAATGGGTCAAATACTTATTTCCCTCATTAAAATGCAAATCAATTGATAACATTTTTGACATGCGTTTTTCTGGATATTTTTGTTGTTATTCTGTTTCTCACTGTTCAAATAAACCTACCATTAAAATTATAGACTGATCCTTTCTTTGTCAGTGGGCAAACGTACAAAATCAGCAGGGGATCAAATACTTTTTTCCCCCACTGTACATGTTAGTAAACCCACAATCCAATCCATTTCTTGGCTGATAAAATAATAAGCCATGCGATAATCTTGATGAAATCACTATTCAAATCAATCAACCAAGATGCTGCCTCTTCAAAGCATGGGCTGAAACCAGAGAGCAGCTAGGCAGAGGTAAAGTAGGTCTACATGATGTACAGAATATCATGTGAATACCACATGTAACTGCTTAATTAGCAGGTTTTTATATAAACATTAATCTCAATGTTCTACTCTAAAAATGTTATACATTCATCTGACTGAGGCCTTTTAGGTCTTATGTATTGGAAACATGGAATCGGGAAAGTAAATAGTTACTTTTCATATTGTAATGATTAGGACATTTGAGAAGGGTCAGGACTTTCATTTTTAATGATTAGGAATAACTACCTGGAAACTGTGCCTCCAGCATATCTCCTGCTCAGCCAGTTCAATAATAAAGGAATGTGTGGCCCTGGAGCACACTATAGTACGAAATGAAATAAATATTCAGCTCTTTATAAACCTCTGGCGCGGTTTACAGTTCAGCTAGACAGCCAGACAATAGACACAGTGTCACAGGAACAAAGAAGGAGAGATTTGTCATCTGAAATGTGAGGAATGACAGAGGAATGGAGGACAAATAAAGCATACAAACTCGTTTAACTGGCCTACTCACTCTATCATGGCTTTAAAAGGTTCCCAGATGTGTAGAAGCACACACGGTAACTCACTACCAGAGGGATTCTTTATAATGAGGAGTTTGATATCAAATAGAAATCTCAGTGTGTGCGTGCGTGGGTGCATGCGTGCATGCGTGCATGAGTGTAGGTTCTAAATCTCTACCTTTATTGTACCAGAGACACTAAAGCCGTTGAGGATTGCCTATATTATAATGAACACACAGTTTAAAATTATCTCTGTAGAAGTGACCGAATCTGAGGGAGCAGTTGGCACCTTACCAGAGACCGGAGCAGGACCCCAGACTGAGGGTTGACAAAAACTGATCTAAAGCCCTGATGAACATTAAACTCTCTGGCCAGATCTGTTAAATAATTGCTAATAGGTGATAAAACTAGCTGAGGTCACCTCGCAAATCTGCTCAAATAGTTTGTGTATGTGTGCGTGTGTGTGTGTATCAAATCAAAGTTTATTGGTCACGTGCACAGTATAAAGGGTGTAAATATAAGTAGTAAAAAAAAGAAGAAAAATATTCATGTTTGAAAATATACACACAAAGTTAAGATAAACGTGAGAAAAAAAAACAGTAAATAGCAAAGTTGTATGTGTGTGTCTGAGGTCACCTCCCAACTGTTTTCCAACAGATTATTTTCTCTGGCTTCAAACCTACAGTAGTGTTGGCAGCACAGTTCCCGAGCTTTCATAACGTATCACCACTAGAAAGTGGGATAATCAGACAAATTATAGGGTGGCCACCTACTCTGCCCAGTGTGGGTGAAAATGCGTTTTGGTGATGAAAATACATTTTACATGTTCTAAATCATTCAGTGGAATCTTTGTCTATCATTAACGAAAAATCCCAAAAGTCATAATATAATATATCCGAAAATAATCCACCGAGCTATGTTGACAGAGCGGAGACGCTTTCTCGCAGTGACTTTTGAGGATTTTAACTTGTGGTGGTCATCTGTATAGTTGTTTCCGCGGTTCGAAAAAGCTAAATTAACATGAAGTGTTAATTTAATGTAAAAGGCTTTGAAAATAAGCGTGCGGTACTCTCAATACTCAGTTGACATTTCCCAAAGATACGCTTGTTTTTGTGCCAAATCTTCATAATAAAACAGGAATTCCGCATGAATATGAAAAGTGTATACTAAAATATGAAAATTGTCACGGGCGTCGTAGGAATTAGACCAAAATGCAGCGGGTACGTGAATGCTCATTATCTTCTTTATTAAATAAAATGAACAGTGAACAAAAAGAAGGACGAAAACAGTCTTGTCAGGTGCAACAAACACTAAACAGGAAACAACTACCCACAAATCCCATAGAAAAAACACCACTCTTAAATAGGACCTTCAATTAGAAGCAACGAGGAGCAGCTGCTTCTAATTGAAGGTCAACCCAATAAACACCAGATAGAAATAGACATACTAGAACGAACATAGAAATAGACTAACAAGAACATAGCCCAAAAAACCCTGAAACACTCTAAACAAACACCCCTTGCCATGCCCTGACCAAACTACAATAACAAAATCGATATCAATCTTACCTCTATATTGTTTTATGTCCTGCGGATTCAAGAAGAAAGATGATGAGTTCAACGGTACATTGAGGGAAAAAAGTATTTGATCCCCTGCTGATTTTGTACGTTTGCCCACTGACAAAGAAATGATCAGTCTATAATTGTAATGGTAGGTTTATTTGAACAGTGAGAGACAGAACAACAACAAAAAAATCCAGAAAAACTAATGTAAAAGATGTTATACATTGATTTGC
Organism: Salmo trutta; assembly: GCF_901001165.1. Lineage (NCBI taxonomy): Eukaryota > Metazoa > Chordata > Actinopteri > Salmoniformes > Salmonidae > Salmo > Salmo trutta. The sequence goes on from NC_042961.1 coordinate 30,640,418, forward strand.
ATATTAATGAGGGAAATAAGTATTTGACCCCCTCTGCAAAACATGACTTAGTACATGGTGGCAAAACCCTTGTTGGCAATCACAGAGGTCAGACGTTTCTTGTAGTTGGCCACCAGGTTTGCACACATCTCAGGAGGGATTTTGTCCCACTCCTCTTTGCAGATCTTTTCCAAGTCATTAAGGTTTCGAGGCTGACGTTTGGCAACTCGAACCTTCAGCTCCCTCCACATATTTTCTATGGGATTAAGGTCTGGAGACTGGCTATGCCACTCCAGGACCTTAATGTGCTTCTTCTTGAGCCACTCCTTTGTTGCCTTGGCCGTGTGTTTTGGGTCATTGTCATGCTGGAATACCCATCCACAACCCATTTTCAATGCCCTGGCTGAGGGAAGGAGGTTCTCACCCAAGATTTGACGGTACATGGCCCCGTCCATCGTCCCTTTGATGCAGTGAAGTTGTCCTGTCCCCTCAGCAGAACCCCCCCCCCCCCAAAGCATAATGTTTCCACCTCCATGTTTGACGGTGGGGATGGTGTTCTTGGGGTCATAGGCAGCATTCCTCCTCCTCCAAACACGGCGAGTTGAGTTGATGCCAAAGAGCTCCATTTTGGTCTCATCTGACCACAACACTTTCACCCAGTTGTCCTCTGAATCATTCAGGTGTTCATTGGCAAACTTCAGACGGGCATGTATATGTGCTTTCTTGAGCAGGGGGACCTTGCGGGCGCTGCAGGATTTCAGTCCTTCACGGCGTAGTGTGTTACCAATTGTTTTCTTGGTGACTATGGTCCCAGCTGCCTTGAGATCATTGACAAGATCCTCCCGTGTAGTTCTGGGCTGATCCCTCACCATTCTCATGATCATTGCAACTCCATGAGTTGAGATCTTGCATGGAGCCCCAGGCCGAGGGAGATTGACAGTTCTTTTGTGTTTCTTCCATTTGCGAATAGCTAATGTTAGCTAGGCTAGGAGTTAAGTCTAGAGTTAGGGGTTAAGGTTAGTTGTCTGGATACAGATGGTCAGGCTAGGGTTAGGTTCAGGGGATAGGGTTAGAGCTAGCTAACATGCTAGCTAATGTCACGGATTAGCGGATCACCATTAGCGCATCACTTTGTTCACCATGGTGAACAAACGGCACATATACACAAATACAATCAGTGGGAATAGGGGCCAGGTGTGCGTAATGAAAGTTCTGGAGGGATCCGTGACAGCTAAGTAGTTAAAGGGTTAGGTTTATGAGTTAGGTTAAAGGGTTAACCTCTCTGCGAGTAAGGCTTGTTTCCTGAATTTCCGCCTGTCTGACGTGCCCAAAGTAAACTGCCTGTTACTCAGGCCTAGAAGCTAGGATATGCATATAATTGGATTGGATAGAAAACACTCAGAAGTTTCTGAAACTGTTAAAAAAACATCTGTGAGTATAACAGAACTGATATAGCAGGCGAAAACCAGAGGAAAATCGATCCGGATAATTATTTTTTGAGCTTGGAATGACTTCCAATGCCATGCAATTGAAAGATCTTATTTCCGCCTCCCAGTTTGCAGTTCCTATGGCTTCCACTAGATGTCAACAGTCTTTATACAAGGTTTTAGGCTTGTTTTTTGAAAAATTAAGAAGTATTTGTTGTCATTCCAAGTTGTGCCCCAAGGGCATAAGTAGTATTTTTGCACGTGTGAACGTGGGCGCACTCTTTGTTCTTTTCCTTTGCTATTGAACAGACTATTCTCCGTTTGAAATATTATTGTTTATTTAGATATTAGACAACCTGAGGATTAATTTCGGTAGTGTCCCACCTGGCCAACATCACGGTGAAATTGCAGAGCGCAAATGCCAAATTACAGAAATATAAATATTTAATATTCATGAAAATACAAGTATTATACATCAAAATAAAGCCTAACTTCTTGTTAATCCAGCCGCTGTGTCAGATTTCAAAAAGGCTTTATGGCGAAAGCACACCATGCAATTATCTGAGGACAGCGCCCCGCATACAAAAAACATGAAAAACATTTTTCAACCAGGCAGGTGCGACACGAAAGTCAGAAATAGCGATATAAAAAATGTCTTACTTTTGAAGATCTTCTTCTGTTGGCACTCCAAAAGGTCCCAGTTACATCACAAATGCTCATTTTGTTCGATAAAGTCCTTCTTTATATCCATAAAAACTCAGTTTAGCTGGCGTGCTTCATTCAATAATCCACCGGTTTCCCTCCTTCAAAATGCATAAAAAATGAATCCCAAACGTTACCAATAAACTTATCCAAACAAGTCAAACAATGTTTATAAACAAACCTCAGGTACCCTAATACGTAAATAAATTATACAATTTAAGACGGAGAATAGTATGTTCATTACCGGAGATAAATAACAAAGAACGCGCTTTCACCCACGCAGAAACACTACAGCCAAAATGGGAGCTACTTAGAAAAACCAGCCTGAAACTCTTTCTGAAGACTGTTGACATCTAGTGGAAGCCCTAGGAACTGCAATCTGGGAGGACTCATAATAAACATGAAAGCCATTGGAAACGGTGGAAGGTTGAACATTTTTTGGGGGGGATGGTTTATCCTCAGGGTTTCGCCTGCCATATCAGTTCTGTTTTACTCACATAAATACTGTCTGCATACCTGAAATGTAATACCAGATCCTCATCAGGGTGGCTACCAAACAGACTAGAAGCGAAACTGTACTGTTTAGACAAGGTGACCGTATTACCGCCACACCGGCGGTCACAAGTCATGTAGGCAGTCAAATTCCACGTGACCGTTTAGTCACGGTAACTAGGCTTCTCCAAGCTCTGATGCTGCTGATGGTCATTAGTGGCCTACCAAACTTGCTAACTGTCTGGTACTCAGCACTCTATTGTCCCACTAATCACCCTGACATCAATGCAAATGTAAATCTAATCAAACACTTCATGAGAGCCCATGAGAGCCCATGAGCTTATGTTGCACAACATTTCTATAGGCTAGAAAACAGAGTGATGGCCTCTATTAAAAAGAGGAGGATCCCATCGACTTTCTATTGGCTAGGCCTACTATATTTATTTCTCAACTTTCCTAATATTAAGCACATTGCCTATCTTTACAACAGGAGTATAGCCTACCTGGCTGCCATGAAAATGAAACACAGGAAAAGCGTCCTCCATTCGCTATTTAAGTGCATAGATGATATTTTTCCCCCTGACCCCATTTCGAGACAGGTGCATGACAGTGCCCCATTCTAAATCAAAACAAATTTCACACATATAGTATTTAGTATATGTAAAGATAAGATTAAATCAAGAATAGTCTGATGGGTGACAACATTAGCCTATCAGTTGTGAATTATGTATGATCACTTGTGAATTATGCCAAGCGTAAGTCAAGAAACAAAGCCTTTTTTTCGAATCATAGTCGTACACCTCATGTAGCCTAGCCCATAGGCTTATATGTTTGAATAAGGTTTGTATCACAACTAAAGTGGCCAAATAACTTCTTAACATTAAGCACATTAATCCGCTTTACAAGTGGTGTAGAGCCTAACTGCGCATGAGTTTCAGTTTGGGGAAAATCATTTTCACCATAATAAAAGCACCTTTATAATAAAATAATTACATGCATAACCACATTTGTGGTCACTTTTGATAATGGTGTTTTCATGCTAATGGATCATTTGCGCTTACAGCCTACTTCCGTGTGCGCATTGCTGCGCTTATAATGTGAAGAAATAGGCTAATCTTTTATCAAGATTTTAAGCTAAACGTTCTGATCTTTTGCGACAGCCACATTGCCTGAAAAACTTTTTTGATACTAGTGGTTGTATTGATTTGGGATCTATCGCATCCCACAACTGTCCCACAATATGTTTGGAATATTTATTTCTCACACAGAATAGAATAGATCAACTTTTGTACTATAGGCGATAGTAGATTGACATAGGCTAGTGCTTTTGCTGTTCGTTAGGCTTACTCATCTTGTTCGCTGAGTTCGTTAGGCTTACTCATCTCGTTGGCTGACGAAAGTAAATGTGGACAGTTCTTCCAATATATTCAATATGCACCTCGGAATTGGATAAGGACACGCGCAGTTGCGTCCCCGATGTGCAGTGGCGATTTTAGCATGTACATCTTGGTGGGGCAAACTCCCCAAATTTTGGGGGGATGCATGCCGCTACACAACAATAAACAATACAATAAATGCACTATAACTGTGACAAACGGTGCTGACAAACTGTCAGGGCCCACATAAAGCTGTCCCAACAGCAGAGTCTCAACAGCAAGGTGTTGCCTTACCACTGCTACACCTGGCTATCAGCTGAGCCTTGTCAGGCAGCAAAACAGTTAATTCAGCCTTTTAAAAAAACATAGCTGATATGGCTGACTTGCTTAAACAAATGTGGTTTCTACTGACATTTGAGATGTACAAACTATGGCATAAGGGGACGACGAGCAGATAAGAGTCAATCCGTAATTTCAATTAATGTCACGACTTCCGCCGAAGTCAGTCCCTCTTCTAGTTCGGGTGACATTCGGCGGTCGACGTCACCGGCCTTCTAGCCATCGCCGATCCACCTTTCATTTTCAGTTGGTTTTGGCTTGTCTTCGCTCACACCTGGTTTCAATTACATTCAATTACATGTTGTGTATTTAACCCTCTGTTCCCCCCCATGTCCTTGTCCGGAATTGTTTCTTGTAGTGCTTGTGTACGTTATGCTGGTGGATACCGGGTTTTGTTTGACCCATTCATTGATTGTTCTGTTTACGGTGGTTTTTATGTTTATTAAACGACATCGTTGTAAATCAGTTTTCGCTCTCCTGCGCCTGACTTCTCTGCCGCCAGTACACACCCCGTTACAATTAAGACCGAGCTAGATGGATGTAGTCAATATAACAATTTGTTCAGCACTTTTTAAATGTACAGCGACAGAATTCAGAATATGGGCCGTTCTTACAGTATTCTCCCTGTACACCAAGTCAGAACCATAGGATAAATAAAGGGGGCATGTACGCAGACAATGAAAGCTCTTACAATATTCGATGATGACATTTCTCTAAAACAGGCTATAGGCTAAATGTGCACCACCAAATCAGAACAGTAGGCTGAAAAGGGAGCAAATTATTAGGGTGAGGCACATGGGCTACTAATAGTTTACTACACAACATACACTTAGTATTACTTTCTTAGCTACAGTTTACATATCTCCCTGGCATATTCCATCATTTATGCAGCAGCATACAATATATTTTTGGACTCACCTTGTTGTGCTGTGCTCACTTGAACAGAAAGGTGGTGACGCGGTCCTTCTTGTGGGTTCTAGAAAGAGGCCCGAAATACTGACTTGGAATTCAGATTTGGATGACCGTTCAAAATCATTTCTATATTTTTCCAGTCGGAGCTAGTTTTATCCGAGTTCCCAGTTGTTTTGAACTCATTAAAGTCTGCAATTCCCCTATCCGAGTATCCAATTGTTTTGAACGTGGCAGAAGTATTGGCCAATGTATTCAAACATTTGTGGCCTATGGCGTTACCCCCTTTTTCGTGATATCCAATTGGTAGTTATCATCTTGTCTCATCGCTCCAATTCCCCTACGGACTCGGTGAAGGTCGAGAGCCAAGCACTGCTTGCTTAACCCGGAAGCCAGCCGCACCAATGTGTCTGAAGAAACACTGTCGAACTGACAACAGAAGTCGACCGACCGGCTCACCACAAGGAGTCACTCGAGCACGATGAGACAAGGACATCCCGGCCGGCAAAACCCTCCCTTAACCCGGACGAAGCTGGGCCAATTTTGCGCCATCTCCCGGTCAAGGCCGGCGATGGCACAGCATGGGATCGAATGCGGGTCTGCAGTGGTGCCTTAGCAGTCATTGTTGAATTTGCGAATTCCAACTTGTTGTGTAATGATTATGTTCAGTGGCAGATGAGCGCTGATACGTTTTATCTCTAATTTCTCTTCATATGACAAGGATTGAAAAATATTTGCCAGTAGATTGCCGACTTGATGCATGAGGCTGACCGCTTGTCTAGCTTTCTAGCTAACATTTTGAAAGTATGCTGTTGACATGATCAGTCCAATCAAAGCTAAGGTAGATATAACGTGATTTATCGTCATTTTATCTGTGGCCAATGACCTTGAGCCTTCTTGCGTGGGCACTTCTAATGTAAGTCTATGGGAGGTCTTGAATTTTTAAACTCTACCAGTAGATATTTTTTTTTACATTGTTTGCAAACTGATATGTGACACACATTTAATGCCAAAATAACATGCAAAACATGTTAAACAGGTGAGGTTCTACCCCACCTTCCCTGAATGACGTGTCGCCACTGCCGATGTGTCTGTCTTCACTTGTAGCCTGTGAGAAAGACCCGATCATGTGATTGAGAGGTGCTTTGGAGCATGCTGCACTCAGGGAGAAGGGCACAATGCAGCACTCCAGGCCAAGGGCACAACAGCAAGGCTTTTCTTTAGGGTGTATTACGGCCACACAAAGGGGATGCCGCTGGGAAATTCGAGGCATTATCACGTGCTTGTCAAATTGTGAATGAGAGACTGATGAAGTGTGTACAGCCTGCACAAAAAAACAAAAAACAAAGCAGAGCTCATGCCTTCCAAGTTACTTTTTTCAAATCATCATTAGAGTCGCATCAGGCAGCCTTACAATGTATTCAAAATCAAAACATATAGCCCAATGTTTGTAGAACAACTAAAGTTACATTAATAACTCTAAATTAGGCATATAGGAGTGCATATTTCTTTGTTAACCGTTCAACACAGAATAGCCACATGTGAGCAAATATCCCATCTATTTAATTCAGCTTTGTTAAATTGTATTCTTCATACTCTAAAATAATGCCACGGAATTCTGCGCAAATCTTGTCTGGTAAATGCACTAGAGTAGCCCACAGCCATTTGGCATAGCCAGATCAGGACCTAACATAAGCACAACTCAGAGTATCCTCTTCTGTTCTTCTGAAATAGAGTACATTTTCATATCATGTTTCTTTAGACCTGTCTAAAATAAATCATGGCTTTATTGTGCAGGTGTAGGCTATATTATATGGATTTATTAGACATATGCTAAAATCTAAGTCCCTTATAGCCCAAGTATGCATAAATGGTTGAATTAAGCATTATCTTTCCATTTATATATCAACATTTGGGTTTGATTATTTTTTTGTGAGTGATTTGTTTGCCATATGCTTGACCACTTGTCACGTCCTGACCAGCAGAGGGCGTATTGCTTTGTCTAGGTCAGGATGTGGCAGGGGGTTTGTGTTTGTTAAATGTTGGGTTGATGATTGGGACTTCCAATTGAAGGCAGGTGTGTATAGTTGCCTTTGATTGGAAGTCCTATATAGGTGTGTGTGTTTGTCTTTGGGGTTGTGGGGAATTGTCTTGCACTGTGTTTGCATAGCCTGTGAGACTGTCCAGGTTGTGAGTATCATTTATTGTTTTGTTTTCCAGTGGATGCTTTGCCTTTTACCAATTAAAAGCATGAGTGTCCACACTTCCGCTGCGCCTTGGTCCTTCTCTCTCATGTACGACTTATTCTGTGACACCACTACTGCCTTTGTTAGCACTAGCCATACCTTAGCATCCTATCATGTTAATTTATCCTTTGTACTGTACATGATGTATTACACTGATATGTATTCTTTATCCCTTGTCTTAACATTTTCTGTTCATACGATAGTAAAACCATCCTTACACATGTATCATCTTTCTTTATCAACATTGAAGCCTGCACACACATAAAAGCAAAGAAAGCTAAAAATACACTACAAAGACAGTCCTCTCCTCACCATACTGAGCAGTACCTAACCCAAACCCTTACCCCTTACCCTAAACCGGGTTCGTATCATAACCCCAATCCCACCCCTTACCCTAAACCGGGTTCGTATCATAACCCCAATCCCACCCCTTAACCTAAACCGAGTTCGTATCCTAACCCCAATCCCACCCCTTACCCTAAACCGAGTTCGTATCCTAACCCCAACCCCACCCGTTACCCTAAACCGAGTTCGTATCCTAACCCCAACCCCACCCCTTAACCTAAACCGAGTTCGTATCCTAACCCCAACCCCACCCCTTACCCTAAACCGAGTTCGTATCCTAACCCCAATCCCACCCCTTAACCTAAACCGAGTTCGTATCCTAACCCCAATCCCACCCCTTACCCTAAACCGAGTTCGTATCCTAACCCCAACCCCACCCGTTACCCTAAACCGAGTTCGTATCCTAACCCCAACCCCACCCCTTACCCTAAACCGAGTTCGTATCCTAACGCCAATCCCACCCCTTAATCTAAACCGAGTTCGTATCCTAACCCCAATCCCACCCCTTACCCTAAACCGAGTTCGTATCCTAACCCCAATCCCACCCCTTACCCTAAACCGGGTTCGTATCCAAGCCCCAACTCTACCCTCCCCATACAGTGATACATCATAATCTTTCACTTCCTTGAGCCCACCCCTCTCTTTAGTCAGGTATTTGTTTAGTCTTATTGTTTCATTTTGAGTTCTGTTTTTATTTTTTTGAATTTAAAGTGATTTTGTGTTCTTGAAAAGCGCTATATAATTCCAGTGTATTATTACTATTATTAAAAGATCAAGACCAAGAAAACAATCCTGTTTCAATTGGTCAAAGGCAGGGTTGGGGAGTTACATGCAACGTTAACTGCTTCCAGAAAAACTGTAACTGTAATCCTTTACGTTAACAGCTAAAATATTGTAATCAGATTACAGATACTTCTGAGACTAGATTATTACTTCTAGAATTACTTTTAAATTCAGAAAAGATGTTTGCGAAAACATTTGACACCTTTCTATTTTCTCAATGACACTCAAATCAGCATTGAAAAAGGCCCATGTTTAAGTTTGTTCCACTTGAGTGAGTCTGACCATAAGTCAGAGACCACTATGATGGCACACCAAATGTGTTTGATGGGTCGCGGGAAAATAGCAGCAATAGGCTTTAGTAAGCTACAATCCAAGCTATGTCTACCAATGGTGCAACTGCTGTCAGCAGCTAAAGATTTGAATAAATGCAAGGAGGTAAAGAAGACATCAGTGGTGTAGCCTACGGGCGCTACGAATATCACCTATTATTGATATCACAAAGCGCATTGATGTAAATCACCTTATGCTGCTCTCTCATTGAGCTATATGCCCCTGACGGATTGTGGTTGTTGTGGATGGCTTTTCACAAATGTATATGTGTATTTTAACCCAATAATGGTTTAATTAAAGACGTTTTAGCTGCCTATCAATCATTGTTTTTGCTGCCGATGGACAGTCAGTGAAAAGTCCTCCGTGATATTGTGCTCCATATGGTCAAAAACAAGTTCAATTTAAGAAGACCACGATTGGGGCTTTCATTGCTCAAAGTAATTTTAAAACAATCCATAGGCCTAAAGGACACATGCTGGAACTCGTGCACTTTTGATAGACCTAAACAGCTGCAAATTATCAAGATGTTAAAGTGACACCAACAAAAATGTAAACAAAAGGAATATAGCAAATATGGCATACATTTTTCACATGCAAAGAGAACCTTTCGTTAGTGCTCAAAGCATGTCATTCCATGAGAGCAGCATTTATTTTTCACCTCGAAGCAATGAGCCCAATCAGTCCTCCATGACAACAAATTATTAACAACAGAGTAGGCTAAATCCTTAGGTTTTGGATTATGCTCAGGTAAAACAATTTGGCTAATCTATATTTCCATATTTCCAATTCCTAAAGATCAAGGAGTATCCAATTGATTGGAATTACAGGAAATCTGACAGACTTTGGTTTTCACCTTCCTGAATACCTCCCCTATATCTGTCACTCCCTTTGGTTCGTACTCGTGTTTCTTGTTTTGTTCCTGTCACGTTCTGACCCGTAAAGGGGTTATTTGTTATTGTAGTTTGGTCAGGACGTGGCAGGGGGGGTATTTGTTTTATGTGGTTCGGGGTGTGTTAGAGTATGTGTTTATGTAGAGGGGTGTTTGATTAGATTAGTCCGGGGTTTTTGGTCTATGTTCTATGTTAGTGTATTTCTATGTTCAGTCTGTCTATTTCTATGTTTAGTTAATTGGGCCTTCAATTAGAGGCAGCTGTTTCTCGTTGCCTCTGATTGAAGGTCCTATATCTAGGGGTGTATTTGTTTTGGGTTTTGTGGGAGGTTGTTTGTGCATTGCTGTGTGTAGCCTGCCATACTGTGCGGTCGTATGTTTTCTTGTTTTGTATTTTCAGTGTTCTTCATTAAAAGTAAAAATGACCACTCAACCCGCTGCGCCTTGGTCCACTTTCTACGACAACCATTACAATTCCATGTTAGTTGATTTATTCAATTCACCCCCTGTACTTGCGTCCCGATTATTAGTCTACACGTTACAGCCTGATCGTATTATTATTACTGAACAAAAATATAAATGCAACAATTTCTAAGATTTTACTAAGTTAAAATTCATAGAAGGAAATCAGTCCATAGAAATAAATAAATTAGGCTCTAATCTATAGATTTCACATGACTGGGCAGTGGTGGGCCTGGGAGGGCATAGGCCCACCCAATGGAGAGTCAGGCCCACTCACTGGGGAGCCAGGCCCACCCACTGGGGAGCCAGGCCCAGCAAATCAGAATGAGATTTTTCCCACAGATGAATGGGAGCGGGAGAGGGGATACACTTTTCCAGTAAATCATGATTTAGCATGCTGTTACTGTACATTGTGTAATCGGCAGGATCAAAACTTGTGTGGGGAATGGATTTCCCAAAGTTAAAATGACTGTATTTTATGATGTTACAGATGCATGCGATCAAAAGTCACTTATAATAATACCTATGCTGCAGCAACGGTAAATCGTTAACCCCTTCAGAACCCAATACACAGTGCCATCAGAAAGTATTCACGCCCTTTGACTTTTGCCACATTTTGTTGTGTTACAGCCTGAATTTAAAATGGATTACATTTAGATTTTGTGTCACTTGCCTAATACACAATACCCCATAATGTCAAAGTGGAATTATGTTTTTAGACATTTTTACAAATTACAAAAACATTGAAAGCAGATATGTCTTGAGTCAATTAGTATTCAACCCCTTTGTTATGGCATGCCTAAATAAGTTCAGGAGTAAAAATGTGCTTAACAAGTCACATAATAAATTGCATGGACTCACTCTGTGTGCAACAACAGTGTTTAACATGATTTTTGAATGACTACCTCATCTCTGTACCCCACACATAAAATTATCTGTAAGGTCCCTCAGTCGAGCAGTGAATTTCAAACACAGATTCAACCACCAGAAGGAAGCCTTTACAGAATAAAAACATTTCTAAAACATGTATCCTGTTGGCAACAAGGCAGTAAAGTAAAACTGCAGCAAATGTGCCAAAAAATTAACAGTACTATTACGGCCACTGTACGTGTTGTAAATGATATTACTAATACCCTAGATAATAGAAAATACTGTGCCGCCTTGTTCATAGATTTATCTAAAGCTTTTGACACTGTAGACCATGCGATACTTTTGGGTAAGCTGTCGTCAATAGGACTGGGATTGGATGCCTGTCGTTGGTTTCATGACTATCTAAAGGATAGAAGTCAGGCTGTTAGAGTCGACGGCATCCAGTCGGAGCCATTGGAGTTGGTTAAAGGGGTCCCACAAGGTTCTATACTTGGTCCATTACTGTTCACGTTCTACATAAACAATATCGGTGATGAGATAAGTGTCAAATTCATTTATATGCTGATGACACTGTCATGTACTCTATCGCTTCAACGGCTGACCAAGCATTATCACTATTGGAGACAGATTTTAAGATTTTACAAGGGTCTTTTATACAGCTGAAACTTGTTTTAAATGCAAAGAAAACACATTTTAGGATTTTTAATAGGTTCAAAAAGTTGGTTGAAAATACACTTGCACTTACAAGCTTAGATGATTCTCGAATTAATCAGGTCTCTGCATATTAATACTTAGGGATATGGTTGGATGATAAACTGTCTTTTAAAATGCATATTGACTTTGTAAATGGCTAAAAATCAAGCTAGGCTTCCTCTATAGAAACAGGACATGTTTGTCCTATACAAAAAGAAGACAAATTGTGCAAGCTACTTTTATGTCTGTTATAGATTATGGAGATATTATTTACATGCATGCTATGGCATCAACACTTAAACCACTGGATGCTACTTATCATTGTGCACTTAGGTTTATTACGGGTGCTAGCTACAGAACTCACCACTGTATTTTATATCAAAATGTGGGTTAGACTTCGCTGTCCGTGAGACGAGAACAACATGCTCTCGTGTTTGTCTATAAAGCACTTCTGAATAAGATACCTTCTTATTTATCATCACTCATCAATATTAGAATTAAAATTCCTAAAACCAGGTCTCAAGCATGGATTACACTTGAGGCCCATGCGATTTCCACAGAGTTGGGTATGGCTGCCTTTTCCTGTTACGCTCCTTGCCTATGGAATAGCCTGCAGACTAAACTTAAACTTGAGACTCTTGTCCCCCTTGCCCATTTTAAATATTTATTGGAGGATTTTTAATTTTGTATTGCTTGTAACTGTTTCGGGTAATGCAAGTTCTTGTGCTGTTAGGGGAATAACCTTTGTGTAAATGTAATCTGTTGCTGTACTTTTTTATGTTATCTCTGATCATTTTGTTTGTCTGGTTTAGTTTTTAAATCATTGTACCTAAACTGTATGTGTAAACATGTATACGCAGGGCCCAGCTGTAAAAGAGATCTTGGTCTCAGTCTGTGTTCCTTCATGAAATAAAGGTATAATAACTTTATGTCCTGAATACAAAGTATTATGGTTGGGGCAAATCCAACACAACACATCACTGAGTACCACTCTTCATATTTTCAAGCATGATGGTTGCTGCATCATGTTATGGGTATGCTTGTCATTGGCAAGGGAGGTTTTTTTTGTATAAAAAGAAACGGAATCGAGCTAAGCACATGCATAATCCTAGAGGAAAAACTTGGTTCAGTCTGCTTTCCAACAAACACTGGGAGCCAAATTCATCTTTCAGCAGGACAATAACCTAAAATTCAAGGCCAAATAAACACTGGAGTTGCTTACCAAGATGACATTGAATGTTCCTGAGAGGCCTAGTTACAGTTTTGACTTAAATCAGCTTCAGACTTAAATCTATGGCAAGACTAGAAAATGGTTGTCTATCAATGATCAACAACCAAATTGACAGAGCTTGAATAATTTTTTAAAGAATAATGTACAAATATTTTACAATCCAGGTGTGCAAAGCTCTTTCCCAGTCAAAACGGTGAGTTTGGGCCTATTCCGTTTGAGACTCGGGGGACTCGGCGTCAACTTGGACTCAGGGGGGGGCTTCATATGGGCCGAGGTCTTCCCGAGTCCGGCTGAATCATATTAATCTGGGTTTTGGCTAATGGTACTCGGGCCAAGTCCACTTCAGCATACCTGGCCAGATTAACTTTTTCGGAAGTAGGGCCATATGAGGTTTTTATTCGGAAGAATAAAAAAAAAAATTACTTTAATAATTTCACGTCAAATTTGCTTGGTCATTTGCAAGCTAAAATTCTGCCTATTAGGTTATTAGATGGAGAATGACCATAGAGAATCTATGCTAAACAGCGCATTCGGAAAGTATTCAGACCCCATGATTTGTTCCACATTTTGTTATGCTACTGCCTAATTAAAAAATTTATTAAATAGTTTTTTTTTCTCCATCAATCTACACACAATACCCCATAACGGCAAAGCAAAAACAGTTTTTAAAATATTTTTGCTAATCTATTAAAAACCAAAAACTTAAATATCACATTTACATAAGTATTCAGACCCTTTACTCAGAACTTTGTTCAAGCACCTTCGGCAGCGATTACAGCCTCGAGTCTTCTTGGGTAGGACACTACAAGCTTGGCAACCTGTATTTGGGGAGTTTTTCTCATTCTCTTCAAGCTCTGTCAGGTTGGATGGGGAGCGTCGCTGCACAGCTATTTTCAGGTCTCTCCAGAGATGTTCGATCAGGTTCAAGTCCGGGCTCTGGCTGGGCCACTCAAAGACATTCAGAGACTTGTCCCGAAGCCACTCCTATGTTTTTTTAGCTGTGTGCTTATGGTCATTGTCCTGTTGGAAGGTGAACCTTCGCCCCAGTCTGAGGTCCTGAGCACTCTGGAGCAGGTTTTCATCAAGGATTTCTCTGTACTTTGCTCTGTTCATCTTTCCCTTGAGCCTGACTAGTCTTCCAGTCCCTGCCGCTAAAGAACATCCCCACATCATGATGCTGCCAACTCCATGCTTCAACGTAGGGATGGTGCCAGGTTTCCTCCAGACGTGACACTTGGCATTCAGGCTAAAGAGTTCAATCTTGGTTTCATCAGACCAGAGAATCTTGTTTCTCATAGTCTGAGAGTCCTTTAGGTTCTTTTTGGCAAACTCCAAGCGGGCTGTAATGTACCTTTTACTGAGGAGTGCCTTCAATCTGCCCACTCTACCATAAAGGCCTGATTGGTGGAGTGCTGCAGAGATGGTTGTCCTTCTGAAAGGTTCTCCCATCTCCACAGAGTAACTCTGGAGCTCTTTCAGAGTGACCAACGGGTTCTTGGTCACGTCCCTGAACAAGGCCCTTCTCCCCCGATTGCTCAGTTTGGTCGGGTGGCCAGCTCTAGGAAAAGTCTTGGTGGTTCCAAACTTCTTCTATTTAAGAATGATGGAGGCCACTGTGTTCTTGGGGACCTTCAATGCTGCAGAAATGTATTGGTAGCTTTCCCTAGATCAGTGCCTTGACTCAATCCTGTCCCGGAGCTCTACGGACAGCTCATTTGACCTGGTTAATTGGTTTTTAAAGATGATCAATGGAAACAGGATGCACTAAAGCTAAATTTCGAGTCTCATTGCAAAGGGTATGAATACTTATATAAATAAGGTATTTCTGTTCTTTATGTTTTATAAATTTGCAAAAATTTCTAAAAACTTGTGTTTCTCTTTGTCATGAAGGGGATTTACTTGTAGATTGATGAGGAAAATATTTTATTTAACACATTTTAGAATAAGGCTGTAACTTAACAAAATGTGGAAAAAGTCAAGGGGTCTGAATACTTTCCGAATGCACTGTAAATCAATGTGATTTTACTAAAGCTTTGTTTGGGAACCCCACTCACACTAATTCTATTAATTTCAGTCATCCGGCCAACCCTGGCTTACTATAGTGGTATTAGTGATTTTTAGGCGTTTGCTGGTGGCCACGTTAATTATAGGACGACGGGGAATACATGATCCACGACAGACAGACAGCACCACCGCCTGGTATGGCAACTGCTCGGCATTCCGACCGTAAGTGGGTAATGCGTACAGCCCAGTACATCACTGGGGCTAAGCTTCCTGTCATCCAGGACCTACATACTAGGCGGTGTCAGAGGAAAGCCCAAAGAATTGTCAAAGACTCCAGTCACCAAAGCCATAGACTGTTCTCTCTGCTACCGCATGGCAAGTGGTACCGGAGTGCCAAGTCTAGGTCCAAAAGGCTCCATAACAGCATCTACCCCCAAGCCATGGAAAATTCCAGAAAATAATGTCTTGGCTTTAGAAGCTTCTGATAGGCTAGTTGACATAATTTGAGTCAATTGGAGGTGTACCTGTGGTTGTATTTCAAGGCCTACCTTCAAACCCAGCATGGCTACCACAGCATTCTGCAGTGATATGTCATCCTATCTGGTTTGGGCTTAGTGGGACAATCATTTGTTTTTCAACAGGACAATGACCCAACACACCTCCAGGCTGTGTATGGGCTATTTTACCAAGAAGGAGAGTGATGGAGTGCTGCATCAGATGACCTGGCCTCCACAATCCCCCGACCAAATTGAGATATTTTGTGATTAGTTGGACCACAGAGTGAAGGTAAAGCAGCCAACAAGTGCTCAGCATATGTGGGAATTCCTTTAAGACATTCCAGGTGAAGCTGGTTGAGTGAATGCCAAGAGTGTGCAAAGCTGTCATCAAGGCAAAGGGTGGCTATTTGAAGAATTTCAAATATAAAATATTTTTTGATTTCTTTAACACTTTTTTGGTTACTACATGATTCCATATGTGTTATTTCATAGTTTTAATGTCTTCACTATTATTCTACAATGTAGAAAATAGTAAAAAAATAAAGAAAAACCCTTGAATGAGTAGATGTTCTAAAACTTTTGACCGGTAGTGTAAATACTTTTTTAGTGGAGGTGGGAGAGGTGGGTGGGTAGAATCAAGTGGATTCTGGCCCTAAAATGGCAGCTTTGGCTCAGTTCAGGCTGACAGATCTGGCCCGATTGACTTGGACCTAGACTGTTAAGTCATTAATTTTGGACTCGGGCCGGATCCAGCTGTCAGATCTGAGGCAGCAGTATTAGATCTGGCACACCGGAATCAGGCTAGATGTGCGCCAGACGTGTGTGCTACCTGGGTAGAGACTAACCCAGAAAGACTCACAGCTGTAAACGGTGCCAAAGGTAATTCTAACATGTATTGACTCAGGGGTGTGAATACTTATGTAAATGAGATATCTGTATTTCCTTTTCAATAAATTTGCAAACATTTCTAAAAACATGTCTTTACTTTGTCATTGTGGGTTATTGTGTGTAGATAGGTGAGAGAAAAAAATCATATTTAATCAATTTTGAATTCAGGTTGTAATGCAACAAAATGTGGAAGAAGTCATGGCGGATAAATACTTTCTGAAGGCACTGTATATGCTTGTTTTACTCCTTTGTTTGTAAACAATGTACTTGTAAACAAACACTGTATTGCTTCAAAACATGGTTAAAACTATCATTTTGATGTTGTGGATGGTCAGTCATTGCATCCATAGCCCTGTCTATGAATTTGGGAGTGGTTAGCAAGTGTGCCTGACTCTAATCGGTAGATAATACCTCATATAATAACAGCAAATCTGACATCTAACAGTCTCCCTGTCTCTGAGTCGGAAGCAGGATACAGTAAATACTGGATCATTATCGCGGGGTCACTCTGGTCTAGTGAGCAGGAATGTAACATTTCCAGCCCCCTCTCTGATATACTGGGATACTTCACTTTGATACTATACTATAATCTGTGTTTACATTGGCTCATAGTCCTATAGTTATAGAGCTGTGAGAAGTGTGGCAAAATGTTTTGAAGCTAATTCTAAGAAATCAAACTATAGATGTGAGACAGCTGCGATAATAGTAGCTGTTTTTCTTTCATGAAACCTGTGAAATACAAATGACACGTAAATGTGATACATCATGAAAATATAGATGTTTTCAACAACACACATCTAGTATATGTATCAAGAAATATATTGATTGGCTCCACTGCTTTTTCTTACAGATGCTGATAGATGTTTTGAATCTGTATCTAGAGTTATTATTGCTTCTATAAAGTATATGATGACAGCCCTGACATCCTATAACTGTGATCGCTGTATGTGTGTGTGCACGCATGCGTGTGTGTGTATAGGCAAAACATGCATGTGGTTTGTATAACTGTGGTGAGGGAGTGAGATGGTCTTCTCTCGAAAACCCAAAACTGAAGAGGAAAAATTCAGCTATATATAATCAGTGGATAAATACATTTTACAGTTGAAGTCGGACGTTTACATACACTTATGTTGGAGTCATTAAAACTCATTTTTCAACCACTCCACAAATTTCTTGTTAACAAACTATAATTTTGGCAAGTCAGTTAGGAAATCTACTTTGTGCATGACACAAGTCATTTTCCCAACAATTGTTTACAGACAGATTATTTCACTTATAATTCACTGTATCACAATTCCAGTGAGTCAGAAGTTTACATACACTAAGTTGGTTGTGGCTTTAAACAGCTTGGAAAATTCCAGAAAATGATGTCATCGTTTTAGCAGATTCTGATAATTGACATAATTTGAGTCAATTGGAGGTGTACCTCTGGATGTATTTCAAGGCCTACCTTCAAACTCAGTGCCTCTTTGCTTGACATCATGGGAAATCAAAAGAAATCAGAAAAAAAATTGTAGACCTCCACAAGTCTGGTTCATCCTTGGGAGCAATTTCCAAACGCCTGAAGGTACCACATTCATCTGTACAAACAATAGTACGCAAGTTTAAACACCATGGGACCACGCAGCCATCATACCGCTCAGGAAGGAGACGTGTTCCGTCTCCTAGAAATGAACGTACTTTGGTGCGAAAAGTGAAAATCTTTCCCAGAACAACAGCAAAGGACCTTGTGAAGATGCTGGAGGAAACAGGTACAAAAGTATCTATATCCACAGTAAAACGAGTCCTATATCGACATAACCTTAAAGGCCGCTCAGCAAGGGAGAAGCCACAGCTCCGAAACCGCCATAAAAAAGCCAGACTACGGTTTGCAACTGCACATGGGGACAAAGATCGTACTTTTTGGAGAAATGACCTCTGGTCTGATGAAACAAAAATAGAACATTTTGGCCATAATGACCATCGTTATGTTTGGAGGAAAAAGGGGGACGCTTGCAAGCTGAAGAACATCATCCCAACCGTGAAGAACGAGGGTGGCAGCATCATGTTGTGGGGGTGCTTTGTGGCAGGCGGGACGCAAGTATAAAGACCATGGGTCATGTTGGGTCATGTTTCTACTTCTCAAAATAGATGGCATCATGAGGGAGGAAAATGATGTGGATATATTGAAGCAACATCGCAAGACATCAGTCAGGAAGTTAAAGCTTGGTCGCAAATGGGTCTTCCAAATGGACAATAACCTCAAGCATACTTCCAAAGTTGTGGCAAAATGGCTTAAGGACAACAAAGTCAAGGTATTGGAGTGGGCATCACAAAGCCCTGACATCATCCTGTAGAAAATGTGTGTGGGCAGAACTGAAAAAGCGTGTGTGAGCAAGGAGGTCTACAAATCTGACTCAGTTACACCAGCTCTGTCAGGAGGAATGGGCCAAAATTCACCCAACTTATTGTGGGAAGCTTGTGGAAGGCTACCCGAAACATTTCACCCAAGTTAAACAATTTAAAGGCAATGTTACCAAATACTAATTGAGTGTATGGAAACCTCTGACCCACTGGGAATGTGATGAAAGAAATAAAAGCTGAAATAAATAATTCTCTCTACTATTATTCTGACATTTCACATTCTTAAAATAAAGTGGTGATCTAACTGACCTAAAACAGGGAATTATTACTCGGATTAAATGTCAGGAATTGTGAAAACTGAGTTTAACTGTATTTGGCTAAGGTGTATGTAAACTTCCGACTTCAACTGTATGTAAATAAGGTATTTCTGTGTTTTTGTTTTTAATACATTTACACAATATTTTTGCTTTGTCATTCTGGGGTATTGTCTGTAGATTGATGAGGAAAAACATGTATTTAATCAATTTTAGAATAAGGCTGCAATGTAACATGTGGAAAAAGCCAAGGGGAGAACAAAAGTATTGGAACAAATTCCCTAATTAAAGTAGTCAAAAGTTAAGTATTTGGTCCCATATTCATCAAGCTTGTAACTCTACAAATTTGTTGGATGCATTTGCTGTTTGTTTTGGTTGTGTTTCTGATTATTTTGTGCCCAATAGAAATTAATGGTAAATAATATATGGTTTTCGTTTTGGAGTTACTGTTATTGTAAATAACAATATAATATGTTTCTAAACACTTCTACATTAATGTGGATGCTAGACTGATTACGGATAATCCTGAATGAATCATGAATAATGATGAGTGATAAAAGTTACAGACGCACAAATATCATACACCCCCAAAAATGCTAACCTCCCCTGTTATTGTTATGGTGAGAGGTTAGAATGTCTTGGGGGTATGATATTTGTGTTTCTATTTACATTTAAAGTGACTCCAAAATACAATATTTACCATTTATTTAAAATCCAAAGTGCTGGAGTACAGAGCCAAAACAACAAAAAATTTGTCACTATCCCAATAGTTTTGGAGCTCATACTTTTGGAGCCTCAGAAACAAAGTTCATGACATTAGTAATTTGCTAATCTTATAATATTAATCCACACTCTTCTGACCCGCTGTAACTCACGCTGTACTGAACTACTGTATGTCTCTCTCCTTCTCGCTCTCTCTCTTTCTCTCTCTCTCTCACACACACACACACACACACACACACTTTCTCTCAATTCTCAACAGTTTCATTTTAAGAACATACAGTATAGCATCCTTCCTTTCTATAGACTATTGGCATTCTCTCTATTGGATCTGGTCAGGTGTCTGCTAGCTGGTGCTTCTATGTTGCCCTTAATGATAATTGTAGACTAGAGTAGACCCTCTTGGAAAAGGACTCTGTGGGGAGTCTCTCCAATGGGAAACACATGGACATACCGTAATGTCATTCTAATGGGTTACAGTGGCTTACAGTGCGTTATCCTTTGATGTTGGACAGGTCATTAACAGAGTGGTGATGTATAGACCTGTGTGTGTGTGTGTGTGTGTGTGTGTGTGTGTGTGTGTGTGTGTGTGTGTGTGTGTGTGTGCAGGCATGCCTGTGTGTTCTGGTGAGTGTGTATCATACCCCATCTGATCTCTGTGTTCCTAATGTAGCTCCCTAACAAAGAACACAAATGAACGTAAGCTGCCAGTGATCACTTACCCATTTCCCAGAACAGAAATATAAGTAGCTTTTCATCCCTCCGATCCTTCTTTCCCTCCTGTTACAGTTCATTCACCTGAGAGGAGCAATCCCTAACTTCTGTATTTCCTCCGTTGCATCTCTTCCTCTTCTGTTTTATGTTTTTTACAAATCACATCTGTTCATGAATGTGTCTGTTTCTTTTATTTGATTCCAACAAGAAACCTTAAACCCAAAGTTAATATATATAGTATCACTGTTAGTGGGGTTTGAGTGTTATTTAGTAGTCAGCGAATCTTGGTCAAAGTGAAAGCTTTTGAAAGGGGAAAAAGCTGGCAGCCATTGAGCTATCCACACACTCAGCAGACTGTGTTGGAGTAACATTCCTTATGGTCCTAAAAGAACACAATCTCTTTCTGCGCTTCAACTCTCTTCAACCTCATGGTCTCAGTAGCAGTGTGTGCGTAGAAGATACACTTCCTGAGGTGGAAGATCTCCTCTTTAGAATGGTTTCTGAAAGACTAGTTCGTTTGACAGAGTAATGGATAGGATTTATTGGTACAAAATTATGTTGGACCTGTGAACCATCATCAAGTCTTTTCTCATCATGTGAGTGTAGCTCTGCTTTTGTTTGATAGTTGTCACTCATCTCTTTTTTGAAGGTTCTCCACTTATCAAAGAAGCCTCTGAACATTCGTGGTTTTCACAATGTTTGATGTGAATCAACTGCAGCGGAAAACAAATCTACGGATTGTTGAAATTAATGGAATTATGTGTGTGTGTGTGTGTGTGTGTGTGTGTGTGTGTTCTAATAGAACTGTATGTCATATAAATGTTCATAATGTTTCTGTATGGTTCATTCATGGCTGTCAAATAAGGCAGATC
Source organism: Salmo trutta (assembly GCF_901001165.1). Taxonomy (NCBI): domain Eukaryota; kingdom Metazoa; phylum Chordata; class Actinopteri; order Salmoniformes; family Salmonidae; genus Salmo; species Salmo trutta. The sequence continues at coordinate 30,661,843 of NC_042961.1, forward strand.
CTCTTTCTCTCTATTTGGGTCTGTTTCAGAGCCTCTCTGTTTGTTTATCTGATATCAGACAGTTTACAGAAACATAATCCACAACAGATGCAAATATTTGCACAATTATATGTTTTGTCATTGAATGTGATCTGAGTTTTTGTATAGTAGACTACATTTTTGAAGTATAATATGATCTGAATGTTTATGGAGTAGATAAAAATATCTGTGTTATTCACATCTTATCTGGTGGTATATGCTGATGATAAGCAGTTCTTCTCTTACACCAACATAATGTAGAATTACTAGTTAACTCAACGCAAACAGCTTTCTCAACAATTTCTGTAAATAATACCATACTTATCCCCTCTTGAAAAACACAGTGAAGCCTAACATTTTACAGTAAGAAATCTGCAATACTTTACTTTTGGCTTCCCTTTTACTACTACTGTGTAGCTGCCTTGGTAAGTGTACTATAACTATTCAACTGTAGGACAACAAGGTCACTGTAGAAAAAAATGTGTAAACTAGAAAATAACATTCCCTGTAGAAAATGTGTGTGCTTGCTTGTCTTGAAGTATTTACGGTAGTGAAGGAAGTTGTAGTGGGGGGTAAAAACAAGCATTGTAGTTTTAGTTTAGTTTATTAGGTTTCCCATTAGCTTCTGCACATGCAGCGGTCCAGCGAGTCAACGACCAATCCTATTGACCTGAAGCAAACTGAAATCACACCCAACAGGCCAATGGATGCCGAGCCCGCCCTCGAAAGCCCTGTCTTCCTGGCTATAATACCCAGGCTCACATACATTTCCTCAATTCAGTACCGCTCTTTAGCGAGCCCAAACTCCCCGACAAAGCGGGGCCAAAATGTGTTATGCCTCGTTCCCTCCTTCAGGGAACAGTACTTGTATTCATAAATGTACGTTCCCTTTCAGTCGGTCACTCGGTCTAACATACAGTGAGGGAAAAAAGTTTTGATCCCCTGCTGATTTTGTACGTTTGCCCACTGACAAAGAAATGATCAGTCTATAATTTTAATGGTAGGTTTATTTGAACAGTGAGAGACAGAATAAGAACAAAAATGTTATAAATTGATTTGCATTTTAATGAGGGAAATAAGTATTTGACCCCCTCTCAATCAGAAAGATTTCTGGCTCCCAGGTGTCTTTTATACAGGTAACGAGCTGAGATTAGGAGCACACTCTTAAAGGGAGTGCTCCTAATCTCACCTGTCCACAGAAGCAATCAATCAATCAGATTCCAAACTCTCCACCATGGCCAAGACCAAAGAGCTCTCCAAGGATGTCAGGGACAAGATTGTAGACCTACACAAGGCTGGAATGGGCTACAAGACCATTACCAAGCAGCTTGGTGAGAAGGTGACAACAGTTGGTGCGATTATTCGCAAATGGAATAAACACAAAAGAACTGTCAATCTCCCTCGGCCTGGGGCTCCATGCAAGATCTCAACTCGTGAAGTTGCATGAGAACGGTGAGGAATCAGCCCAGAACTACACGTGAGGATCTTGTCAATGATCTCAAGGCAGCTGGGATCATATTCACCAAGAAAACAATTGGTTACACACTACGCCGTGAAAGACTGAAATCCTGCAGCACCCGCAAGGTCCCCCTGCTCAAGAAAGCACATATACATGCCCGTCTGAAGTTTTCCAATGAACATCTGAATGATTCAGAGGACAACTGGGTGAAAGTGTTGTGGTCAGGTGAGACCAAAATGGAGTTCTTTGGCATCAACTCAACTCGCCGTGTTTGGAGGAGGAGGAATGCTGCCTATGACCCCAAGAACACCACCTCCACCGTCAAACATGGAGGTGGAAACACTATGCTTTGGGGGTGTTTTTCTGCTAAGGGGACAGGACAACTTCACCGCATCAAAGGGACGATGGACGGGGCCATGTACCGACAAATCTTGGGTGAAAACCTTCTTCCCTCAGCCAGTGCATTGAAAATGGGTCGTGGATGGGTATTCCAGCATGACAATGACCCAAAACACACGGCCAAGGCAACAAAGGAGTGGCTCAAGAAGCACATTAAGGTCCTGGAGTGGCCTAGCCAGTCTCCAGACCTTAATCCCATAGAAAATCTGTGGAGGGAGCTGAAGGTTCGAGTTGCCAAACGTCAGCCTCGAAACCTTAATGACTTGGAGAAGATCTGCAAAGAGGAGTGGGGCAAAATCCCTCCTGAGATGTGTGCAAACCTGGTGGCCAACTACAAGAAACGTCTGACCTCTGTGATTGCCAACAAGGGTTTTGCCACCAAGTACTAAGTCATGTTTTGCAGAGGGGTCAAATACTTATTTCCCTCATTAAAATGCAAATCAATTTATAACATTTTTGACATGCGTTTTTCTGGATTTTTTTGTTGTTATTCTGTCTCTCACTGTTCAAATAAACCTACCATTAAAATTATAGACTGATAATTTCTTTGTCAGTGGGCAAACATACAAAATCAGCAGGGGATCAAATACTTTTTTCCCTCACTGTACTATGGGGACATACAATAATGCCCTAAGCCGGCTCAGAGGGTACCAAACTAGGAGGCCCACGGCAGCCCAAGCCCACACAGGTTTCACCGGCTCCAAAAAGGGGTTACAGAAGCCACCTTTTCCCGAGAAGCCTGAACTGTCAGAGCCCAATATAGGAAACCAGAACCTGCTGCAATTTGGATATGTGTACTGACCCACTGCAGCCCAAGTCCATAGACCCCACGCTTCCAAGAACAATACTTATTTTGTGAGCCTGCCATGTCAGATCTCATACAAGGAACCGCAAGTTCAATACAACAGAACACCTGTCGTAACTTGGTAAAGCGCACACTCGCCCTGCATAGCATCGCGCAGCCCAAGACTCAAACTCACAGTGAACTGTGGTAACAATGATAAATGTGCACTCTGTGCAGTGCCGCCCATCAAGGCAGCCCAAGGCTCAAACCCACAGCGAAACTGTGGTAACCCGGACAGAATGCTGCCTAACATCGCCCACAGCGGCCGAAGTCCATAGACCCTACTGGCTCCAAAAAAGGCTCACACAGAGACCCAATTAGTCTGCAATGCCAGAATTCACCAGAACAGCAAGTCCAAAACAACAGGGCACAGGGAAACTGTGGTAAACTGGATAAATGTGAAATATGCGCGCTTCCGGACACCAAGGCAGCCCAATGCTCAATCCCACAGGGGAACTGTGGTAACCTGGGATAAATGCACTGGTACATCCAAGCGATAAAACCTCACAAAGGCCTGTGGGAAATCCCAACTCGCTGCAGCACAGATATCAAAGAACGCACACCGCTAGACAACCCTTCTCCTTTGCTGTCATACTCCAGGTAGATAGCCTCCACAATCCAGGGAGATAGCCTCCACAATCCAACGAGAAAGACGCTGCTTAAAAAAGTACCCTACCCCGAGCTGGATTAGTGAAACAGACAAAAATATGGTCACAAACACAGATATATGGATAGGACCCAGCATACATGCGTAAAGGGTGCAGCGGATACAGGCCATGCAACCTCCATTGTTCACTGGAAGCATACAGAGGAGGAGAGAAAGGGAACAGCTTGAAAGCCAGGGACCTGTAAGACATTGGCATAACCTAGGGAGCAGAAGTATGAATTAGGACATAACATCACTTTGGAGTCGCCAGGCGCAAACTCCACACAGGAAGGATGTACTGATAGCGCGTGGAGATCCAACACGCTTGGCCAACGCCAAGGCCATGAGCTTGGCAGTCTTGTAGGAAAGGACCTTCAGGTCCAAAGATTCCAAGCATCCAGGACCAAAACCAGGTCCCAGGTCAGTGCCATAGGCTTAGACACTGGTCTGAGCCAGCACACTCCTTTCAGGAATCGCACCACCAGAGGATAAGACCCCGGGGTAGAGCCATCAATCCCTACATGACACGCCGGGATGGCTGCCATATAAATCTTTGATATGGAAAAAGAAAGGCCTTGCTCAAAACACTCTTGCAAGAACATCAAAATGTCCACCAAAGAGCTCTCAAACGCACCCCACTTATTTGTATGCAACCCTCTCGTATAGACTGTGTAGTCGTAATCACGTTCAAGGGTTTTGTTTATTAGGATACCCATTGGCTACTGCACATGCAGCAGCTACCCTGCCTGGGATCCAGATAAAACGTACAAATACATGGCAAAGTAAACAACAGTAATAGACAAGAACAACATAAGATTCAAAATTAAAATTAAATAAGAGTTATATATAGGAAGGACACCAAGAAACAAAAAAAATACTATTTACACACTATTCATAAATACATATTAATATTCTTACATAGAGTACAGTTCCATTTTATCTTCAGAAAGAGAGACGCTGTGAAGCTAAACTTACTTTTTGTTTGAGTAACCTCTGGTGGCAGAGCATTCCACGATGACATGGCTCTAAACATAACTGACAATGCATTAAATCTGTTTTTGGTTTGGGTACTATGAAGACAAAGCACGTGTGTGTTTTCCGTAATGCTATAGTGTCCATTCACCAGAGGTTACTCTAGCTGAATGGACACTATAGCATTACAGCTTCCATTCAGAAAGACAAGATTGGACAGAGAGAGACAGAAAGAGAGACAGAAAGAGAGAGAGAGAGAGAGAGCTGTCCTGGAGGGTAGCCAGAGGAGATGGAAAGTGGGAAGAAGGGAAAGGGAAGGACAGAAGCAGAGCAGCTGTAAGTTGGGCCACATTTTTATTTTATTGCACAACAATTCACTGTTGTTTCATCTAACGTGTTAAGAAACATTCTCATTGCAAAGAAAACAATCTTACACACAACTGAAAATGTTATGGAAGGACATTATGTACAATCGTATCTTAGAGTTATGCCAGCAAAATTTGCACTTTAAACGCTCACAAACTCACCAGCAAATAACTGACGAGCAGAAAGAGAGGAAAATATTAGCACGACAAAGGAGAAACTTAAATACTGAACACACATCTGTGTCTCATCTCTCTACACACCAGAGAATTGTCAGTGTAATATTTACACTCAGAAAATATTCTGTCTCCCAACAACAGATGCTCCCTGGTAAACCTGGTATTACTGCTGCTGGTGACTCGGACTCAGACAGACACCTTCCCAACTGGAACCAAAGTGATACCTCACACTGAGATGAACAACTGAAATTGTCTAAGGGGGACATTGCTCTCTTAAAAATTGAGCGGTTATTATTAGCAAAGGATCGAATTCATTCAAACCCAGATTGTAGAAACCGTAACGACCCGGTTTAATATTGAACATTTAAAAACAGTCAAAGCAACCTGCTTCTCACCTGTTCAAGTTATAATGAACATTAGTCGATTTGGAAATACTGTGAAGGTTAAATCATGCTGCAAGGATAATGGAGATTAGTCTGTATGGGGTGGCTTTAGGACATTTAGGAATCAACTGTTCTCCTCTATCTGGAGCTCTGGCCTCTCTGGCTCAGAAACATCTCGCAGCAGACATCTCACCCCCACAAAACAAGATGTGGGTTACAAGGGTGGTAGTAACAGTTCATTGTGAAGACACCTGCTGGACTGTAGCAGGACAACAGCTACACTCTGTTAAGGATATTATACGTTCTGCCTCACACATATCACCATGAGATTTAGATCCTGCATACTGTTCTACGCTGTAAAAAAAATAAAAATAAAGTCCAATCTATTTCTTATACTTCTGCCTCTCACAGTGTGTAGGATTAAAAAAATGCCCCTCATGTCCAGGAAGCTACACACATAGGAACAGAATGAGAATAGCCTACATACAGGACCTCTATTGATGCACATCTTTCACCAACTGGGGAAATCAAATTTTATATTACCTCAGAAATATGTCCTGCTGGACTGAGGAATAGCGTGTAGGATGACTCTCACTACACACCATTATCTAACAAATTATGTGAGGTAATTATACAAACAGTGCTCTATGAAACATCAGTTCACCCCATCCTGGTTTTTGCAATACGTATGGGGTGTCAGTTTTTCACACAACCCCTCTCTGTGTCTGTGTGCTGGCTTGGAGCTGAATATACTTAGGGCAGTGGTTCCCAAACAAAAATGTCCCTATTCATTTATTTAGTGCTAATCAAATTTTATTTGTCACATAAGCTGAATACAACACTTTACCGTTAAATGCTTACTTACAAGCCCTTAACCAACAACGCAGTTAAACAAATAGGGTTAAAAAAATATTTACTAAATAAACTGAAGTAAAAAATAAAATAAAAGTAACACAATAAAATAATAATAACGAGGCTATATACAGGGGCTATATCAATGTGCAGGGGTACAGGTTAGTAAAGGTAATTTTTTTTATGTAGGTAGGGGTAAAGTGACTATGCATAGATAATAAACAGCGAATAGCAGCAGTGTAAATCGGGGGGGGGGGGGGGGGGGGGGGGGGGCATTTGATTAATTTTTCAGCAGTCCTATAATAAGGGCACAAGGCGAGACCCAGATGCAGATACAGGAGGCAGATGTTTAAAGTCCAATATGTTTATTAGCAATCCAAAAGGGGTAGGCAAGAGAATAGTCGAGGACAGGCAAGAAATCTAAACCAGTTCAGAGATCCAGAGGTGGAAAATGGCAGGCAGACTCGAGGTCAGGGCAGGCAGAATAGACAGGCAGGCGGGAATGGAGTCCAGAAAAACACGCAAAGGTCAAAACCGAGAGGACTAGTAAAAGAGAATAGAAAAGCAGGAGCATGGGGAAAACACGCTGGTTGACTTGAAGATATAAGACGAACTGGCACAGAGAGACGGGAAACACAGGGATAAATACACTCGGGAAAATAAGTGACCCCTGGAGGGGGTGGAGACAATCACAAGGACAGGTGAAACAGATCAGGGCGTGACACCTGTGGCTTGGGGGTAGAAGCTGTTAAGGAGACTTGGGTGACTGGAGTCATTGACCATTTTTTGGGCCTTCCTCTGACACCGCCTAGTATGTACAGTTGAAGTCGGAAGTTTTCATACACCTTAGCCAAATACATTTAAACTCAGTTTTTCACAATTCCTGACATTTAATCTGAGTAAAAAGTCCCTGTTTTAGGTCAGTTAGGATCTCCACTTTATTTTAAGAATGTGAAATGTCAGAATAATAGTAGAAATAATTTTTTATTTCAGCTTTTATTTCTTTCAACACATTCCCAGTGGGTCAGAAGTTTACATACATTCAATGAGTATTTGGTAGCATTGCATTTAAATAGTTTAACTTGGGTCAAACACACTTTTTCAGTTCTGCCCACAAATTTTCTATAGGTTTGAGGTCAGGGCTTTGTGATGGCCACTCCAATACCTTGACTTTGTTGTCCTTAAGCCATTGTGCCACAACTTTGGAAGTATGCTTGGGGTCATTGTCCATTTGGAAGACCCATTTGCAACTAAGCTTTAACTTCCTGACTGATGTCTTGAGATGTTGCTTCAATATATCCACATAATTTTCCTTTCTCATGATGCGATCTATTTTGTGAAGTGCACCAGTCCCTCCTGCACCAAATCACCCCCACAACATGATGCTGCCACCCTCGTGCTTCACGGTTGGGATGGTGTTCTTCGGCTTGCAGGCCTCCCACTTTTTCCTCCAAACATTACGATGGTCATTATGGCCAAACACTTAACTTTTGTTTCATCAGACCAGAGGACATTTCTCCAAAAATGACGCTCTTTGTCCCCATGTGCAGTTGCAAACCATAGTTTGGCTTTTTTATAGTGGTTTTGGAGCAGTGGCATCTTCCTTGCTGTGTGGCCTTTCAGATTATGTCGATATAGGACTCGTTTTACTGTGGATATAGATACTTTTGTACCTGTTTCCTTCAGCATCTTCACAAGGTCTTTTGCTGTTGTTCTGGGATTGATTTGCACTTTTCGCACCAAAGTACGTTCATCTCTAGGAGACTGAACGTGTCTCCTTCCTGAGCGGTATGATGGCTGTGTGGTCCCATGGTGTTTATACTTGCGTACTATTGTCTGTACAGATGAACGTGTTACCTTCAGGCATTTGGAAATTGCTCCCAAGGATGAACCAGACTTGTGGAGGTCTACAATTTTATTTTCTGAGGTCTTGGCTGATTTCTTTTGATTTTCCCATGATGTCAAGCAAAGAGGCACTGAGTCTGAAGGTAGGCCTTGAAATGCATCCACAGGTACATCTCCAATTGACTCACTGATGTCAATTAGCCTATCAGAAGCTGCTAAAGCCATGACATCATTTTCTGGAATTTTCCAAACTGTTTAAAGGCACAGCCAGCTTAGTGTATGTAAACCTCTGACCCACTGGAATTGTGAAACAGTGAATTATAAGTGAAATAATCTGTCTGTAAACAATTGTTGGAAAAATTACTTGTGTCATGCACAATGTAGATATCCTAACCGACTTGCCAAAACTATAGTTTGTTAACAAGAAATTTGTGGAGTGGTTGAAAAACTAGTTTTAATGACTCCAACCTAAGTGTATGTAAACTTCTGACTTCAACTCTGGGTCATGAATGGCAGGAAGCTTGGCCCCAGTGATATTCTGGACCGTACGCACTACCCTCTGTAGCGCCTTACAGGCTGACTACACCGCTCACGTTGCGTGCGTTGCAAAATACATTTTGAAATCTATATTATTCAATTATTGCACCCACACTGCTTGTGTGCGCCAACGAGCGTCTGCATTGCCAAGGGCTAAAATGGCCGACGCCAAGGCCAATGCCATCGCCTCATTGGCTATACCCACGTGGGTGACTGAAAGACGAAATAGGTTAGTGGCAGTAATGCACCTAATTTATGAAAGTTGCCAATCGCAATATAAAGTCAAGAGAAGAAAACGCCTGGAAGGAGGAGAGATGACTGGTGACGATTAGGTTGAGCGTTTTATGTGTGGATTAATTGGTGGAGTAGAGGACCTTGTGCATTTCAGGTAAAATAACAACTCAAAGTTTATACCCCAGGACAAATTAGCTGGCAACAACAAGCTAGCTAAATAGGACAAATTAGCTAGCAAGTGCAAGCTAGCTAGCTAAATTGCCATAAATGTTTAGTGCTTTTTGACCTGTCCCCAAATTAATATAATTGGTTCAGAGTTTGTTTTGATATTTTAACCTGTGTGTCGTGATCGCGCTTGGTGTGGGGGGACAAAATAAATTTATGCAAGATGGCGTGCGATGGTGTGCGCGCGCAGCCGGCTTGGGTTCCGTGTTACGGTCAGATGCAGAGCAGTTTCCATACCAGACGGTGATGCAATCGGTCAGGATGCTCTTGATAGTGCAGTTGTTGAACTTTTTGAGGATCTGGGGACCCATGTCAAATTTTTGCAGTATCCTGAGGGGGAAAAGGTGTTGTTGTACCCTCTTTACGACTGTCTTGGTGTGTTTCGACCATGACAGTTTGTTGGTGGTGTGGACACCAAGGAACATGACACACTCTACCCGCTCCACAACAGCCCCGTCGATGTGAAAGGGGGCGTGTTCGGCTCTCTTTTTCCTGTAGTCCACGATCAGCTCCTTTGTCTTGCTCACCATGAGAGAGAGGTTGTTGTCCTGGAACCACACGGCCAGGTTTCTGACCTCCTCCCTATAGGCTGTCTCATTGTTGTCGGTGATCAGGCCTACCACTGTTGTGTCGTAATCAATGTTGAATTCAGGCTGTAACACAACAAAATGTGGAATAAGTCAAGGGGTATGAATACTTTCTGAAGTCACTGTAAGACCCTCTGGTTTGACTGAGTAATGATTAAAACACACCATTATTTAATGTTACTTCACCAGTTAACACTTCCAGCACTAAGCAGGGAGTTCTATTTTATTGTCTTTGGCCTCTGTGTTGAGTCATGACAAATAATTGGTCATGACAGCTTTATGAAATAGAACTGACCCCTTTGCTTCTCAAACATCACACACTTGTACCAAGAAAAATGTACCAAGAAAAAAACATACAAAATAATGTATCTTTTGTCTCTCTGTTTCATAAATTTCCTTCAATTCGCATGAGGCTGAATGTATCTCACCAGAGAAAGCATCCGAGCGAACAAAACAGCGCCCCTCAGTCTCGGTATGTGTAGCCCATCTATATGATGATGTCTGCTCAAAAAGAGTATGACATTTTTGCTTCCCATAGCATCAACTGCAAGGGAAACCAGCTCGCATTTGGCCTCCCTTGATACAAAAATAAATTTGAATCAGCTGAACTGAGTGAGCTCAGCAGTGAATGGTCCTGGCACACCCATAAAAAAGTGTCAAGGGAAGCCAGTTTGGATTTGGCTTCACACCAAACACATCAGAAGCCAAACGTCATTGAAAGAAAAAACTTCAATTGTTGCATATTTCATAAACTTCCCATGGATGGTGATAGAGATTTGGACTTGCGGTTTTACTTAATTCTCCATACTGGCCAATGATTATAATGGCGATTCTGTTCCACCCATAAATCCATACATTGTGCCCCTGCCCTGAGAGGATGGAAGTTCAACATGTAGCTAGATGTAGTAGGTTAGTGCATGCAGGAGTACCTGCCTGTGTGTCATCAAAGGTTGTGAAATGCCTGTGTGTTTTACCTGCGAATGGACCTACAAAGCTGGTTTGTTGAAGATCAAAACAGAGTGAATAGAACAGCTTCTGATATTTACATTTACGTCATTTAGCAGACACTCTTATCCAGAGCGACTTACAGTAGTGAATGAATACATTTCATGCATTTTTTCTTTATTTTTTCTTCTTTTTGTACTGGCCCCCCGTGGGAATCGAACCCACAACCCTGGCATTGCAAACACCATGCTCTACCAACTGAGCCACAGGGAAGACTAGGCCCTAATCTTCTGATAGGTCTGCAATTACTTGTTCCGTCAAGAATCTCTCTCATCAAAGAGACTATAGTTCTGCATCAGTTCCCCCACACAGCAAAGTTCAAAGGTCAAACCTGTTTACTGTAATGTGTTCCTATAATGACCAGTGATTCAGTTAATGGCTAAATAACTACGACCATTCTCTCCTTTAATCTCTACTGTGTGTGTGTGTGTGTGTGTGTGTGTGTGTGTGTGTGTGTGTGTGTGTGTGTGTGTGTGTGTGTGTGTGTGTGTGTGTGTGTGTGTGACATCAAACACAGACTGACCCAAAGGCTGTATGTATATTGTTAAAGTATGGGAGCTACAGTATGGGAGAACAATTAACCACACCCACACACACACACACACACACACACACACACACACACACACACACACACACACACACACACACACACACACACACACACACACACACACACACACACACACACACACACACACACACACACACACACACACTGGAAACCAACTATGTAATTTGAATGACTAATTCTAATTGTATGGGGACTGGTTTTCTATTGACCCTGTGTGAGACCACAAGTTCTTCTTTTCATAGTTCTGAGTGGTTCATCTGAGCCATTCTGTGTTCTAATTCATAAGTACCATGGCTTGTTACTGCAGGGGTCTGTATGTACAGACATTAATAGACTGTCTGTTAGCAGCTCTGAGACAGACCCTCTCTGTTTCCCCTTTGTAATGCCTGAGGGAGGCATGAGAAAAGAGAGGCCTGCTTGGCGCAGTGTGTATGTGTGTGTTCGCTTGTGTGTGTGTGCGTGCACATGTGCATGTGTGTGTGTTAATTGTCCCATATTAAAACAGTAGATTTGGCAGGGGTTAGGGCCCATGCACACACTACGCTAGTTTCCTGTCACGGGGTTTGTGGGGTCTGATCTGCAATAGCGATAGCTGTAGATTAACCATGACCTAAAGGCAACTTCACCTGAGTGAATATATGTATTTATTTAACCAGGCAAGTCAGTTAAGAACTCTTATTTACAATGACAGCCTACCGGGAAACAGTGGGTTAACTGCCTTGTTCAGGGGCAGAACGACATAATTTTATTTTGTTAGCTGAGGGATTTGATCCAGCAACTTTTTGGTTACAGGCCCAACCCTCTAACTAGGGGCTACCTGCCGCCCCTGTGTTGTGTTGATGTAGTGATGTAGTGTTGCCAATAGTTTATGTTATTACTTTTTAGAGTATTGAAAAAAGTATGCAAACATAAAAATGAATACTTTTTATTTAAAGATTACATTTTACTTAACAATATAGTTTAACATTGAAATGACGTTACATCAGAGGAAATGGCTCATGTGAAAAGATCTGGAGACATTATACATTCTAGCTCCTTCATATGAACTTGTGTTTGACGTATAAAACTACAAAAATATAATATTTCTTATAATATTTGTTTTTACTCAAAATGAAAATGTGATGTATCTCATGCTTAAGATTGTTATATGAAAAAGTAAAGTAAAAGTAAAGTATTATACCACTAAAGATAATAGAAAAACAACAGTTGACTAACTGTAGTAGACCAACAGTGTGGATCATATTCTTGTTCTCATTATAACATTCTAAACTTACGTATTGTTAATGAATGAATATGTTGGATGTAAAGTGCATCGGTATCCAAAACAACATACAGTATATGACATTAATAGGTAGTCAAGCCAATCTATCTACTATTACCATTTCTACTATTACTATTACTATACTGCTACTAACACTAGCACACTAAAACTGCTGATAGATTTGCTTTTCATAGTGTCTGGTTTGCTAAATATGAAACTTTAGAATTTCCATAATGTTTCATGACACATTGATGTGGTAGTCTGTCTGACAACAAATTTAATTTGGTTAACCCACTGCATGTGTTGTCTGGGATTTTAGTTCATACGGTATGGAACTAGTCAATGTCAGAATTAAAGGGAAACCTGAACCACGAAGTAGGCAAGCCGTGGGTTGTTAGTTATCTGACTGAACTTTCCCTTTATGGTAGTCTGGATTAACTGTTCCTTTAATAAAATCTGGACGTACTACCTTTAATGTTTCCATAAACATGACGCGGCTACAGACCACTACTTTTTCATTGGTCGCTCAATAAGCAGAGTTCTGACTCTAAATGTTGTAGAATACTCAGAAAGACCGAAATACAACAACATACCATTCAACATTCTCTGTCAATGACCGTGTTCCCCTAACAGCTAACAGCTATCACACACACACACGCACACATCCACAAACACAGTTCTTAAAATACCTAATAGACTGGAAGGGTTGTACAGGGTCTCAATACCAGTCACAGTTCTACAGAGATAAACCAACTGTTGGCACCAAACTGGCAGCCACAGTTCCATGACAATAACATTGTAATTAGCATTTTAACTTGAGAGTCATTATCTTGGAACTTTCGTGCCAACGTGGCGCCGACTGAAATTCGAAATCTACAACTAACTTTTCCAAAGTGTGTATATCTATGTCTTTGCTAATTACCAAAGCTGCTCAGAGAATAACATCACAGACTATGTTTCACATTAATATAAAATGTATATAAAATACTTCAACATCCAGCATGGCTGGATACAAAACATAAAAAATTGGTTGAGTCGGTACTAGACAGGGATGTCCATTCACTCCTGTGTGTTCTTAAGCAGACATACTGTAGTGTGTTCTAGTGGCGCTGCCCCGCACACGTGAACACCCTCATGCCTCTTGGATCTTTTTTTGCATTGCTGAACCTTGTTCAATCTCCAGCACAAGCTGATTGAGTTGGATTGTGAATTGTGAATTCTGTCATGAATCCTCCCTCATTATCTCTTCCTTTCCTTCCTCTCCCTATCTCAGCCCCATCAATACCTACCTAAAGCACAGTTCTAATTCCTAAATGACAGAGAAGCCAGGGGCCAAAACAACTCTAAAATCTTTACCAATCAAATAGGATAGTAAAAAAACGGTATATACATCACAGATAAAAACATACATGCACAGATATAATTTCACTTGGCACTAATAGGGGTGGATTCTATGAGGGGTGCAGGTGGTTATGGTAACATAGGTAACAGAGGTGGTGGTTTTGGCAAGCCATGGGTTGGATGGTTCCGTGATGGACTGGATAAGTGCTGTTCAGCGTGCGTGCCAGGTGAGTAGATGTTACATGCTATACGCCTCACATTACATACAGCCGCTAGTGAAAGTCTACACACCCCTTCACAATTTGCCTTAAAATTACATCTAAAAAGGGATTACATTAGATTTGTTTCCTACTGATCTACACAACCTACTCCACATTTGATATAACATTTTTCAAATGACTGAAAAACACAAAATGAGGATGTATTGATTGCGTGTTTTCCCACCCCAAAGTAAATACTTGGTGGAAGCGCCTTTGGAAGCGATTACAGATGTGAATATTTTGAATGAGATTCTACCAACCTTTCAACTCTTAGCGCAACATATATCCATTGTTTTTGTCAAAATTGCTCAAGCTCAGTGCATTTGGATGGGAATCATTGATGGACAGCAATACTCAAACCTTGTCTCAGAATTTTAAAGCACATTTAAGTCAGGACAGAGAATGGACCATTCAGGAACATTAAACACCTCTTAGAAACATTCAACACCTCTTAGAAAGCCATTATAGTGTGTGTTTGGCATAAAAAATGGTGCAATTGTCCCACAGAAAAATAAAACTATCCAAGGATTGGGTTTTCAGAAGACCGATTCGGGTTTTCCTCTAACATTTTACCTGGGCTTTGCTCCTTTCATATTTATTTTGATCCTGACAAACTCCCCAGTCCTTGCCGATGACAAGCATACCCATAACATGATGCTGCCACCACAATATAAAAAAAAGGGATCAACAACAGTGCATTCCCTTCACATTACTGGCCTGTATGACAAAGTAAAAAGAAGGAATCAAAGTCAAAACAAATATGAAAGGAGCAAACCCCAGGTAAAAAGTGAAAGGAAAACCCACCACAGTATTTTTCAGAAAGACAATTACACAATGTTTTATGTCAAAGACACCAGAATTGCTTTCCAAGAGGTGTTGAGTGTTCCTGAGTGGTCTAGACCTGACTTATGTTTTCTTGAAAATCAGAGACAATGTTTGAATATTTCTGTCCATAAATGATTCGCAACCAAATGTATTGACTTAGAGCTATTTTGACAAAAACAATGGACATACAGTATGTTGTCCTATGAGTTGTGCAAAGTTGGTAGAATATTATTCAAAATTATTCACAGCTGTAATAGCTGACAAAGGCGCTTCCACCAAGTATTATCTCTGGGGTGTGAAGACATCTTCGCTTTTTTCTTAATAACTTTCTTTCACTTTGAAAATGTAGGTTGTGTAGATCTGTAGGATTTTTTTTTATATGATCCCATTTTAGATAAAAATGTAAGGTAGTAAAATGTGAAGACTGTGCAAGAGGAGTGTAGACCTTCACTTGGCACTGTTTCTGTTGGGCGGTCTTCCTGCAGGCTCTCTAGTTGGTCTGCTTGGCTTTCTTCATCCTGAAACAGAGAAACACCCAGTATGAATATACGACAGTTAACATAGACATATGGATTCGTCCTTGTGTGTTCAGGTCAACCACTTGACTGTTCCGCCAGCAAAAACACTTTGATTAAACACCATATTTAGATTAATGACTATTTGTTTTAGTCTGAGTCTCTGCTGCCCAGTGTTAGAGAAACTGGAATGTACTACCTCGCTCTGCCAAACCTCAGCTGTGATAACTACTGCTACTGGGGTCCACAGCGAAACACTTCTCCTGTGTGTCTGTGTGTGTGTCCTGTATTAATACTCTCTGTATTTTCAGGACAGTTGTAGCTGTTAGTAACACATGGGTCAATAAGACTAATGGTGCAAAACACATTCAACACAATGATTTTCCATCTTAAGTCTCTCTATCAGGACCAGTGGCGCGTATTCAGGGACTTCAAGGGAAGCCAGGTGTACCCAAAAAATGTACCAAGAAAAAAAATACAATTATTTATCTTTTGCCTTTCTGTGTTTCATAATTTTCCTTCAACTCGCAAGAGGATGAATGTATCTCACTGGAGAAAGCATCCGAGCGAGCAAAACAGCGCCCCTCTCTCTGTATGTGAAGCCCATCTATTTCATGCTGTCCTGTCAAAAAAGAGTATGATCATTTTAGCATCCGTAGCATTTAATGCAGGGGAAGCTAGCGAGTATTTGGCCTCCCTTGATACAAAAAATAAATAAATAGCCAAACAGCGTTGAGCGAAACTGAGTGAGCGAAAGTGTGAATGGTCCTGGCGCACCCAAAAAAAGTGTGAAGGGAAGCCAGTTTGGATTTGGCTTCACACCAATCACATCACATCAAAAGCCAAACGTCATTGACAGAAAAAACGAATTGTTGTACCTCGTTATGTTGTTGTCCAAAGGGGGCTAGCTAGCTAAAAATGTCCCTTTCATAAATTAGCCATGGATGGAGATAGGGATTTGGACTTGTGGTTTTACTTAATTCTCCATACTGACCAATGATTATAATGGTGATTCTGATCCAACCATGAATTCATACATTGTGCTCCTTGCCTGAGAGGATGGAAGTTCAATATGTAGCTAGATGTACTAGGCTAGTGTTAACCAGCTGGCTCATCGTTGCCCATGAAAGGAAGTTAGGCCTAGGACAACAAAAACTAAAAGTGTGTACGGTATGGCAGAGTCATAGATAGTTTTGGCAACATGAAAGAAAGGCGGATGGTATTGGCATTTCTCTACAAGTAGGGTGAGTGAACATGTTTTTCTTCTTGAACGCGTGTGCGCACACACAGAAATCAGTACCATAGACTGCTACTTAATATTTAGCTTACTTTGATTGAACTAAATTATTTTTGGTATATTTTAGTTGTCACTGTATTAGACTAAGCAAAGATAATATGATGTTGAAATGTTAAAGTTGAAATCGGTGCTGGAATAGTGGAGGCAACTCCTGTTACTTGCGGTAACTGTTGTAAATCAATAGTTGTTTAGTAGTCCGAAAATGTCGGAAACATTAACTTACTTGACCATGCTGTAGGTCATGTAACATGTTACATGCAATGTGCTTTCTAGATCTTCAACGGACAGATGTTGCTCTTTGGTTTTGTGAGGAAACATAGGTGTGGTTGAATTGTATCTTGTTATTGGCTATCATGGTGGCAAGGCATATGAACAGGTTATAGAGCCATAAAACGCAATTATCACCACATAGGATGTAGTTTGGCAATTTTTTCCTGGTTTGGCTTTCTAGTGATTTTATCAACGCACCATTACTGCTCAGAACTCAGTTAAATATCTCTCTCTGTAGTCAGTTAACTCTATAGAATGACTAGATACTCTGGACATATATGTTGCTTTGACTGGTGTACACACTACAAGTAGCTCTTCACACTAAGCCAAGAGCGCACCCATGCACCAGAAGCATGGGAGAAAATAATCTATCTAACCTCTGTCATTTCTTTTTTCAATACCCACACAACAAAGAAACACCTGCAGATTTAATTCGATTTTTTGTGATCCAATTCTTCTTGAACGAAGGCATTCTCAAGGAGTTGAGCAGTCCAGCTCTCCAACACGCCCACAACGGTGTGTAAGAGCTGTACACTGTCTGTCTCTCTGTTTGTATAGTACAGTTGTCTGCATGCTGATCTGTGTCTGGCAGCTACAGTGCCTTCAGAAAGTATTCATACCCCTTGACTTATTTCACATTTTGTTGTGTTACAGCCTGAATTCAAAATGTATTAAATCTTTTTTTTCTCACCCATCTACACACAATACCCCATAATGACAAAATGAAAAGCATGTTTTTAGAAATGTTTGCAAATTTATTGAAAATGAACTACAGAAATATCTCATTTACATAGGTATTCACACCGCTGACTAAATACTTTATAGAAGCAACTTTGGCAGCGATTACAGCTTTGAGTCTTTCTGGGTAAGTCTCTAAGAGCTTTCCACACCTGGATTGTGCCACACTTGCCCATTTATTATTTTCTAAATTCATCAAGCTCTGTTAAATTGGTTGTTGATCATTGCTAGACAACTATTTGCAGGTATTGCCATAGATTTTCAAGTAGATTTAAGTAAAAAATGTAACTCGGCCACTCAGGAACATTCACTGTCTTCTTGGTAAGCAACTCCAGTGTACATTTGGCCTTGTGTTTTAGGTTATTGTCCTGCTGAAAGGTGAATTCATCTCCCAGTGTCTGGTGGAAAGCAGACAAATTTTCCTATAGGATTTTGCCTGTGTTTAGCTCCAATCTGTTTATTTTTTATCCTGAAAAACTCCCTATCCCTTACCGATTACAAGCATACACATAACATGATGCAGCCACCACTATGCTTGATAATATGGAGAGTGGTACTCAGTAATGTGTATTGGATTTGCCCCAAACATAACACTTTATATTCAGGAAAAGAAGGTATTGCTTAGCCACATTTTTTGCAATATTATTTTATTGCCTTATTGCAAACAGGATGCATGTTTTGGGATAGTTTTATGTACAGGCTTCCTTTTTTCACTCTGTTAATTATGATACTATTGTGAAGTAAGAAAAAAATGTATGATGTATGTATGAAATGTATGCATTCACTACTGTAAGTCGCTCTGGATAAGAGTGTCTGCTAAATGACTAAAATGTAAATGTAAATAGTAAGAGGAGAAGGATCCGAAATGACTATAGCTTGGTAATCACACTCCGTGATAAGTGGCAGAAATCTATTGTCTAGGAAAAAGTAGTCTATACGTGAGAAGGTCTTATGAACTGGTGAGAAAAAAGAATACTCCCTAGCCGTGGGATTGCAGAAACCCCACGCATCAGATATGCCATATGTCTTAAGAAATAGCTGAATTGTGGATACTGTCTTTGATGAAGATGATACCTTAGAAGAGCTACGATCCAGACTGGGCGACAGTACACAATTCATATCACCACCAAGTATTCGGCGGTGTGTGTCCATATTTGTGAAGTATTCGGTGGTGTGTGTCCAATACATTTGTGAAGAATGAAATGTTATCCCAATTTGGTGCATAAATGTTAGCCAAGATACCAGGTGTATTATACAGTATTCCTACTAGAATAATGACACGGCCTGCTGAGTCGGACTCTACACTTGACATTAGGAACGGTATTTTTTTACTAATTAAAATGGCTGCTCCTCTAGTTTTAGAATGAAAATTGGAATGATATGATTGACCGATCCACCCTCCTTTTAAACGGCAGTGGTCGAGAGTGCGGAAATGTGTCTCCTGAAGAAAAGCGATATCTACTTTAAGGTGATTTAAATGAGAAAGAAACCTTTTACATTTCACTGGGTGATTTAAAGATGTAACATTCCAGCTAGCAAAAGTGACCGAGTAACCAGCTGTCCCTGTCATGATATTAGGCCTAGCCATGTAAAGTCAGGTGGGAAAAGGATAGATACCAGATTACAATAACAACTGATCCATTAAAATAAAAAAATAAAAAATGCAAATATATATATATATATTTTAAGAAGAATAAATAAACATAAACAAACAATATTCTGAAGTCTGGCATGAAAAAGAAAATCTCATCCCGGTCATCTAATAGAAGAAGAAACCGCTACTCTCCCGCAAAGATATCCACACCTAAGGTGATTGTGGTGGGGAACACTAAACCTATCGGGTAGAGAGCCCTACTGAAATAGTGAAGGATTTAAAACAAGTTGCGCAAAATAAATAAATAAATAAGAAATACTTATTTACAACCCAAAACTAGGCTGTTTTAAAATAAAGAATAAAACATTTTTATAAATCACATCTTACAGCAATACCACTAAGTTAGCAGCAACGTCTTTAAAGAAATTACGTGACCTAATAATAGAACTGTGCTTTATCTACCCTGGATACGAGTACCGTCGAGAAAAATAGAAATAAGCAGCTTCATTGTAATAAAATGAAACGTTAAAACAAAAGGAAAACTCACCAGAACTAAGGCACTAACGTTACCTAATAATAACAATATCAACTGACACCACTGGCAACACTATACAGTATCTACAAAAGAGAGACTGAGTCTGCAGATGTAAACACATTCGTCCATTACCCTAATTGCCAAATAGGTGAACATTCAGCCATTTGCTTCATCTGACCTTGGCCTTTATGATGGCCATAGCCTTCGATGTCATTGTATGTTATACAGAGCCGGGTAGGAAAAGCCACACCATACCGAACTTCGGTCCGTCCACTGAGCAGACTCTTGACATCATTGAAAGCAACACGGTCACAAGCAAAGCTGGGGGCATAGTCTAGGAAGATAGAGATAGGTGCTCAGTTGCATCGAAGTGGGACAAATTCTCTGACACGCTGAAGAACATCATAAAATGCTGATAGTAGTGTAGTTTAGCCACAATGAAGCAAGGTTTTCCACCAGGCTCACTTGCTTGAGAGCCCCGATGTGAGCTGTCTACAAGGACGTCTTTATTCAATTTGAGGGATTCCTTCAATAACTTTGAAACCGATGAAGTAGAACTTGAGCCTGGGTCCTCAGCTACCCCCATGATCCTGATATTGGATCTTTGCATATAACCTTGTAAATGTATGCATTGTTCCTTAAGGCTAGCCACATCAGTTTCAAGCTTCTTAACCATGGTTTGAGGTGTAGTTGTGTCTTCTGAGCATGGGGACAAGTCATTTCCATGTCGGAGACCGTTTTTTTAACTGTATCCAGTTCAGTACGAACCATTGCTGTATGCTTTGCGAGTTCATTCTTGACTGCTTGTAACTCCGACTTAATAAAATTAAAGTCCACATAGAGTTGGACTTCTTGAGTTCCGAATTGAGTATAGATGAAATGTCCGCTCTGAGGGCAGCAAGAATCTCGGCCTTCAAATCCTTGGTGTTCATTTTTTCGCAGAGCCGAGGAGCCGCTGCTCCCACTTGTTGAAGAACTCGAGCTCCTCGTCTTGGGACTAGTGTTTTCTCTTTTGTCAGTGACTCAGCTGAACTTAAACTTTTGCAGGTTATGCGCCATTTACACATTAAAACTAAAATAAAAGTTGAACAAAGTAATGCACGTCATTCAAAGGCTGTGTTTCCTAGTTCTTTAGCGGGTCAAAGCACAAAGAAACTATTAAATAAATGCATTTGACCTACTCCATGGGTTGCTCACTAGCGCCCCCCAAAACATACTTTTGACTTTACAATCTGTTTTTACCATGTATGAATATGTTATTGAATGTGTTTCTATGGGCTAATGGCAGTAAGGACAAATTCAATGTTTTATCAAATAATTCCCCTACACAGGAAGAGAAAATACAATACTATTACGAGAGGCTGAAAGCTTGAAGCGGATTAGGTTACATTTACTCAGCTCTCCTCCAATCCAATTCTAGGGCAGAAGAACACAGGAAACAGGAAATAGCAGGGTTGCTTAGGTCACAAGGATAGCTGAATAAGAGGGTAATGTCTGGAAAGTACCCGGAAAAAACAATGAAATATGATGGCAACAACCAGGCATGAACACCAATTATCCATTAATATTTTGTTTGTAGCTGCTAAGTACTGATATAAAGAGTGATGAATTATCCTGGTTGTTATTTAGGAACAACTATTCCTTACTGAAGAACTATCAATAATAGAGGGTATACTTATTAAGAATGTACTTGGAACTTTCACTTATGCTTTATGTGGACCATCCTAAAAACGTCCCTTTTAGGTCTTTGCTTGTAGCTGCCTTTTGTCTTGTTTCCGATTACCTTCCTATCATTATAGTTATTTCAGCACTGTACTTAAGTACATATTATGTAAACACTACAATAATAAATAATGAAGATACTATTTTCATAAACGGAACTACATTAATAGGACAGAATACAGTTGTTTATTATTTAAATGACTAGCAAATAGTTTCTACATAGCACAAGAAACATCAATAATCTACCCTGATAGTATTGAGTGCACGTATTTATTTTGCTTCTTGTAGCATACAATAAGTCAATGTGGCAGTTTTCTGAATGAAACCAACAACTTTTTTGTTGGCAGTCTATGGCACACCAAGACTGCCAGACTGTGGTTGGCGTTTCGGGCAGCGTCCAGTTTGTCCTTGTAGTTCTTGTTGATGTGAGGCCTCAGCATGTTTCTCTACTGTGTGGTGGAAGGAGGCAGAGAAACTTGGTTTTCTAGACAGGTTGAATTTACCACTCTGGGTCCTATGCTGGGCCATAGACTTCACCAAGGCTTCTACGAAGTACAACGAGTACTGCAACAAACAGGGAGAACATACTTTACACATTAACTTACACACACACACACACACACACACACTCACATAAGGAACAAAGGCAGCAGTGATTTACTGTAATCAAATCAAGTTGATCAAATCAAATTGTATTGGTCACATAGACATATTTAGCAGATGATATTGCGGGTGTAACGAAATGCTTGTAATCTGAATAATCAAAAATAATACTAGAAAGAAAGTAAACAGAGTTCCTTACGCAGTTTGTTGCTGGTGAGGAAGTAAGTGGAGGGTTTGAGGTTGGCTGTCATGGCTTTAGCCAGCTCCTCATGGACACTCTTAGGGTTAGGGACACCCCACTGGCTGAGTTTGGCTCTGGCTTGAACACAAACTGGAGAGAGACACCAGGGGCAGAGAGAGCCACAGTCACTTAAAAGCTCTCAATGATAAATATGAGATCAGCACGAGTGATGAGGTGGTATATGTCTATAGGTGTAAGGCTAGTTTAGTGTAGAGATTGTACTATACCTTCACATAGGACCTGAGGTGGGTTCCAGTCCCTACTCGTGAGCTACAATATGAACCATCACTCTGGAAACCGAGGAACAGCCAGTATAGTCTTAGCTTACAACCTCGTTAAAATATCAAGAATGTGTACAGTATTATATAGAGCCATTATTGCATGGAACTCTTCCATCTCATATTGCTGAAGTGAACAGCAAACCTGGTTTATAAAAAAAACAGATAAAGGAACACCTCACAGCACAGTGCCTCTCCCCTATTTGATCTAGTTATTGTGTGTATGTATTGATATGTAGGCTACGTGTGCCGTTTTTACATTTATGTACTGTAGTTCAGTCCTTGAGCTGTTTTTGTCTGTTAATGTTCTGTAATATGTCATGTTCTTTGTTTTGTGTGGACCCCAGGAAGAGTAGATGATGTTTTCACAACAGCTAATGGAGATCCTAATAAAATACCAAAACATTTTGTTGCTGTGTTATTATAATATCTTGTCGATGCCACTGTTTGCAGAATGCTTACTGGCATTTGAATATAGCACGGAAAGAAGGAATCCGGACACAATGTGGACACGGTAAATGTAGGTGTCGACACATGATGTGTTTGAAATTCCATGATCAGAACTACATGATCAGAATACAAAAACTGCATTAACTGTCAAATCATGAAATGCTTTGGAAGGCTGGTCATAGCTGACACAACAGTGGTAGGCCTGATCACCGACAACGACGAGACAGCCTATAGGGAGGAGGTCAAAGACCTGGCCGTGTTGTGTCAGGACAACAACCTCTCCCTCAACGTGATCAAGACAAACGAGGTGATTGTGGACTAAAGGAAAAAGAGGATCGAGCACGCCCCCATTCTCATCGACGGGGCTGTAGTGGAGCAGGTTGAGAGCTTCAAGTTCCTTGGTGTCCACATCACCAACAAACTAACATGGTCCAAGCACACCAAGACAGTCGTGAAGACTCCAGCCACCCTAGTCATAGACTGTTCACTCTGCTACCGCACGGGAAGCGGTACCGGAGCGCCAAGTCTAGGTCCAAGAGGCTTTTAAACAGCTTCTACCCCCAAGCCATAAGACTCCTGAACATCTAATCAAATGGCTACCCAGACTATTTGCATTGCCCCCCCCTCTTTTACACCGCTGCTACTCTCTGTTGTTATCATCTATGCATACTCACTTTAATAACTCTACCTACATCTACATATTTCCTCAATTACCTCGACTAACCGGTGCCCCCGGCACATTGACTCTGTACAGGTACCCCGCTGTATATAGTCTCGCTATTGTTATTTTACTGCTGCTCTTTAATTACTTTTTACTTTTATTTCTTCTTATTTTTATTATTACTTGTTTTTTTACTGCATTGTTGGTTAGGGGCTTGTAAGTAAACATTTCACCTATTGTATTCGGCGCATGTGACAAATATGATTTGATTTGTCACAGACACACCCTTATTGATTTGGTGAGTAGTACAGACCTGTGTGTAGACACTCAGTAGAGACCAGGTGAGTTGACACCTAATAATGGCTTCCCTCCACCAACCCATTTAATCACTGGACCAGAATGCTGAAAAAAAACATAGTATCTAAGGAACCCGGAAAACAGCAAAATCTTTATTGAGACTGAGTAGAGACCATTAATAGTCGGAGGCACGGGTTACATTTAAATGTTAATCACTCAGAATTCTATTATATTCCCTTCCCGTCCCGTCCCTGTCCTACCTTCCCCCTCTCCTACCCTTACCTTGATGATGCCCTCATGGATGCTGAGGTATCCAGGCGGCAGGTTGGAAGCACGATCTTAATCTGAGAGGGGGGAGAAATACACTCTGTTATAATATAAGAGATTCATATGTTTTAATAATACTTACTATGATTCTATTAATGTGCAACACATTCTTCATACAGTAATGATACAGTAATGACCCAATCATTGAATACCCAGTGCTTTGTCCATACATAAAGTACCTCATCATAGACTTTTGGGATCTGCTGGTGATGTAAGACTGCAGCAAATGTCTGCTTGGTGAAGAGGTCCACCTGGTCACCTGTAGATAGACTGGAACCATGACATAGAGAAGACAGGGTTAATATAGATACACTGAAACAGAGACAGAGAGTGGGGTAGTGTTCATGAACATATAGTAAAGGGAACAGTGTTTGCAGAGAGCAGCCAAACCCTTGTTAGGCTACCTGACCAGTCTCAGCTGGGGCTTGTTACCCTGACTTGTTAACCCCTAATTTCATACTTCAAAACATATTTTTCATAACAATGCCATTCCTTAGCCTATATAGCTTACAACTTGGTTTACCATTCATTATTTAGATGATTTTGAACCATGATCATAACATAGCCTGTGCGTTAATTGATAATTTGTACAGATCAAAGTCTTAAGAGTATGATTACAATTAGCCTTTTATTTAACTTGTAACATTGCCTTTAACCCCAAAGGTGGAACACAAGACAGAGGGAGGAAACTGACAAGAGGAAGTAAACAGACACCGCAGGCATGATCATTGACTAGAAAACAACACATCAATCAAACAACGCACGACAAATGATTTGGCTAGCTAGCAAGTAAGCAGAACACAGCTAAAAGCATTTCTTGCTTATTTTTATCAGATAATGTTCCAATTTCTTACCTTCAAACCAGTCGGGAAAGAGTGTTTTGTTCTGCCAATGCATTGTCCTCTTTCGTCCCTGAATGAAAACAGTTTGAAAAATATGATATGTCATTCGCTGGCTAGCATGATCACTAATTCAGGATTTTAAAACTGTGTATTCCTACATCATTGACACATTCCTGAATATACAATTAGTTGTTCATTGCGTAAAAATGACAAGATCACCTGGTAGCTAGCTTGGCTAGAGACCTGACTCTGCGTTATGTCCTAATAACTGAATTTAACCTTCATATGAAAGTATTTTGATTAACATTTTAACGTAATTTGTTGAATAAATAAACATAATACTCACATTTCACGATGTTAATGTTTATTCTTCTCAAAACATTTCTTCTTCTTCTATGGTATATTGGCGATCGCACAATTTAATGTGCAATCCACGAGCTACTGTGCGGGACGGAAACAGGATTCCCAAAAATGGAACAAACTAGCAAAAAACTACCAAACTACCAAAATAAATAAATAAACTAAACTAAACTGTCCGTCTGCACACACTTGAAACATTGCCAAATCCTTTACAATTCTTACACTGCAATGGTTTGGGGATGAAAGCTCTTACAGTGTATCTTACAAAACGAAGCTTCACATATGTAGGTATTTGCTCTTTACCAAAAAACAACAGGACAGACAGACTTCCTTCTTTTCTCCATTCACCCTGCGGGTCAGACGCCGGGCACCAACTACACCAGGAATTCTCTTCAGGTATTCAACCTGAACATCCGTCGTCACCCCTGACTTGACTCCTTTGACGTGTGCTCTACTCCGAAGTTTAAAACACAAAACTTCTGTTGTCCGGATGTTATATATATATATAATTTTTTTTAACTCTTTACCCCTTTATCTCCCCAATTTCGTGATATCCAATTGCTAGTGACAGTCTAGTCCCATCGCTGAAACTCCCGTACGGACTCGGGAGAGGCGAAGGTCGAGAGCCATGCGTCCTCCGAAACATAGCCCTGGCAAGCCACACTGCTCGCTTAACCCGAAAGCCAGTCGCACCAATGTGTCGAAGAAAACATCGTACAACTGGCAACTGAAGTCTGCGTGCATGCGTCTGGCCCGCCACAGAAGTCGCTAAAGCGGTGGGACAGGGACAACACGGACGGCCGGCAAACCCTCCCCTAACCAGGACGACGCTGGGCCAATTGTGCGCCGCCTCATGGGTCTCCCGGTCGTCTCCCGACACAGATCCCGGGTCTGTAGTGACGCCTATAGCACTGCGATGCAGTGCCTTAGACCGCTGCGCCACTCGGGAGGCCCTGTCCAGATTCTTTCAAGGCTCACTGCAATCTTCCTCTGTTCTTCAGAAATACAATTAATCAAAATAAAACAATTCCTGGTCACTCTGACAAACTCCACTTTCCCCAGTGCATACTTCACCATTTGACACCTCAAA
Source organism: Salmo trutta (assembly GCF_901001165.1). Lineage (NCBI taxonomy): Eukaryota > Metazoa > Chordata > Actinopteri > Salmoniformes > Salmonidae > Salmo > Salmo trutta. The sequence continues at coordinate 30,688,472 of NC_042961.1, forward strand.
CGGGTCTCCCACATATGCATCCTTACTCAACAAATGCATCCCAACAAGAAGCGATTCCTTATCATTCATACACGTATCCTCCACTCCAATTTTAGAGTCCATTCAGAACATTCGTCTTCACCAACTTTGCTCGACGCGCTGCTTGATTCGAACTCAGCATCCACTTCCACCATCTTTCCCTCCTACAGCTCGATGTAAACCTCAAAACATTTCTCCCATGAACTGGCAAGTTTGACGTCGCCAAAACACCTTCTCATGATGTCATCACACTGCGTTACCTGACTTAAGCTGTGTTCAAGACAACTGGGAACACGGAAATCTCCGACCTCCGACTTGCTTTATGCTGCTTTCATAACCATGTGGGAATGTGGTATTTACGACATACGACTGGGAAAAATCCACTCAAATGCCCCTCCAACTGGTAATTACTCGTGGGAAACTCGTCAGTCATCCCTGAGCTCCGATTTCTCCCACATGCTGACCTCTGATGTCACCTAATAAGGAAATTACCTCGATAACAGCATTTTCAGCAGTTAAATGCAACAACAAAACATTGTTTCTAAATAATTGTCAACTACTATGTTTTTTTTAACACTATAATTTGTTTACAAACATGATAGCTGTACTTTTAGTTTATGGTTGATGCAGTTTGTTGGCAGTTTGTTGGCCATTAGCTAATCAAAGCATGTGAATGGATCCCTCGTATTTACGACTTTGCAGCTGGTAATTTCCACCTTCCCACCTAGGTTCTGTACGCAGCTTTCAATACAACTGGGAAATCTGAAGAAAAAAAACTAGCTCCGACTGGAAATAACGTTTTAAAAGGTCATCCAACTCGGACTTCCAAGTCGGAAACTCTGGAATCATGGTGCTTTCAAGACAACTGGGAACTGAAAAAAACTATCAGTGGTCTTCAGGTCAAAAAGTCAGAGCTCTAAGAGTTGATGAGCCTTCAAAAATATTTTTTACAGTTGAAGCTAGTTTTTCAGAGACGTTCACATGCTTGTTGGGACTAGGAAACAAATTTCCCACCAAAAGGTTTCTGTGCCAATGCACCACACAACCAATAAAGAAAACATACTGACTTCGGGAACGTCAATATCATGGTTTGCGTTTTCAAAACCACAATAAATAGACTATGTAACCTGCCTAAATTACCTGCCTAAATAACTACCGACCCGTAGCACTCACGTTTGTAGCCATGAAGTGCTTTGAAAGCCTGGTCATGGCTCACAATACCATTATCCCAGAAACCCTAGACCCACTCCAATTCGCATACCAGCCCAACAGATCCACAGATGACGCAATCTCCATTGCACTCCACACTGCCCTTTCCCACCTGGACAAAAGGAACACCTACGTGAGAATGCTGTTCATTGACTACAGCTCAGCGTTCAACATCATAGTGCCCTCAAAGCTCATCACTAAGCTAAGGACCCTGGGACTAAACATCTCACTCTACAACTGGATCCTGGACTTCCTGACGGGCCACCCCAGGTGGTAAGGGTAGGCAACAACACATGATGTTAAAAATATTTGTTGGTTTGATGTGAATAATGAGGAGCATCCAGATGCTGCACTTGATGAACTTATGAAATTGCTTCTTCCAATTATTGACAAACATGCACCTGTTAATAAACTAACTGTTAGAACTGTTAAGGCTCTATAGATTGATGAGGAATTGAACAACTGTATGGTTGAAAGAGATTGGGTAAAAGGAATGGCTAATAAGTCTGGCTGCACATCTGACTGGCTTACTTACTGCAAATTGAGAAATGATGTGACTAAACTCAACAAAAATAAAAATAAACTGTATTATGAAGCCAAGATCAATGATATAATTTTTATTAAAAAAAATGTAAATGTACCTTTACTTAACTTGGCAATTCAGTTAAGAACAAATTATTATTTACAATGACAGCCTAGGAACAATGGGTTAACTGCCTTGTTCAGGGGTAGAACGACAGATTTTTACCTTGTCAGCTCAGGGATTCAATCTAGCAACCTTTCGGGTTACTGGCCCAACGCACTAACCACTAGGCTACCTGCCGCCCAAGGTAGTCGTAAAGAATGCTGGAAATGTTTTTTGGGGGGGGAGTGCTTTAAATGAAATTACTGGGCAGAAAGACAAATTCAACTCTATCTTTCATCGAATCAGATGGCTTAGTGGGCAAATTTATGCAGGAAAGGGCCAACAGCGAACAGTGAGCAATTGTATTCATGCATAAAAAAAACAAATAATGAAAGAAAAGCATTTGCAAGTTTGAATTTTGTAAAAATAGTGTGGGAGAGGTGGAAAAAGTATTGTTATCGATCAGTAATGACAAACTTCCTGGCATTAACAACTTAGATGGGAAGCTACTGAGGATGGTAGCTGACTCTATAGTCACTCCTATTTGTCATATTTTTAATCTGAGCCTAGAGGAAAGTCTTTGTCCTCAGGCCTGGAGGGAAGCCAAAGTAATTCCGCTATCCAAGAGCGGTAAAGCGGCTTTTTCTGGTTCCAACTGCAGACCTACTGTACAAGCTTGCTGCCAGCTCTTAGCAAACTGTTGGAAAAAATGGTGTTTGACCAAATACAATGCTATTTCTCTGTAAACAAATTAACAACAGACTTTCAGCGTGCTTATAGAGTAGGGTACTCAACACTGACACAAATGACTGATGATTGGTTGAAAGAAATCGATAATAAGAAGATTGTGGGAGCTGTAGTGTTAGATTTCAGTGCAGCCTTTGATATTATTGACCATAAGCTGTTGTTGAAAAAACGTATGTGTTTTGGCTTTTTAACCTCTGCCATATCATGGATTCAGAGCTATCTAACTAATATAACTTAAAGGGTTTTCTTTAATGGAAGCTTCTCTAATGTCAAACATGTAAAGTGTGGTGTACCGCAGGGCAGCTCCCTACTCTTTTCTATTCCATGTTTGCTGGTGATTCAACCATATACGCATCAGCAACCACAGCTAAAGAAGTCACTGAAACCCTTAACAAAGAGTTGCAGTCTGTTTTGGAATGGATGGCCAGTAATAAACTGGTCCTGAACATCTCTAAAACTAAGAGCATTGTATTTGGTACAAATCATTCCTTAACCTCTCTAGGGTCGGCGGGATGAAATCGTCCCACCTACGTAACAGCTAGTGGATGCCTGTGGTGCGTTATTCAAATACCTTAGAAATGCTATTACTTCAATTTCTCAAACATATGACTATTTTACAGCATTTTAAAAGACAAGACTCTCGTTAATCTAACCACACTGTCCGATTTCAAAAAGGCTTTACAACGAAAGCAAAACATTAGATTATGTCAGCAGAGTACCCAGCCAGAAATAATCAGAAACCCATTTTTCAAGCTAGCATATAATGTCACAAAAAAACAAAACCGCAGCTAAATGCAGCACTAACCTTTGATGATCTTCATCAGATGACACACCTAGGACATTATGTTAACCTGTTAGGGATAGGGGGCAGTATTTACACGGCTGGATAAAAAACGTACCCGATTTAATCTGGTTATTACTACTGCCCAGAAACTAGAATATGCATATAATTATTGGCTTTGGATAGAAAACACCCTAAAGTTTCTAAAACTGTTTTAATGGTGTCTGTGAGTATAACAGAACTCATATAGCAGGCAAAAACCTGAGAAGATTCTGTACAGGAAGTGGCCTGTCTGACCATTCCTTGAGCTTCTTGGCTCTGTTTAAAGAAAATGTAGGATCTTTGCTGTAACGTGACACTTCCTACGGCTCCCATAGGCTCTCAGAACCCGGGAAAAAGCTGAATGATGTAATTCCAGGCGCTGGCTGAAAAACTTTAGCGCGTTTGGATGGTGGTCGAGGGCCATCAGACTGAGGCTCGTGCATGAGGGGATGATCCCATGCTTTTACTTTCGCTCTCTTCGTACTAAAAAACGATTTCCCGGTCGGAATATTATCGCTTTTTTACGAGAAAAATTGCATAAAAATTTATTTTAAACAGCGGTTGACATGCTTCGAAGTACGGTAATGGAATATTTAGAAAGTTTTTGTCACGAAATGCGTCGTGCTCGTCACCCTTCTTTACCATTCGGATAGTGTCTTGAACGCACGAACAAAACAGAGGATATTTGAACATAACTATGGATTATTTGGGACCAAACCAACATTTGTTATTGAAGTAGAAGTCCTGGGAGTGCATTCTGACGAAGAACAGCAAAGGTAATAACATTTTTCTAATAGTAAATCTGACTTTGGTGAGTGCTAAACTTGCTGGGTGTCTAAATAGCTAGCCCTGTGATGCCGGGCTATCTACTTAGAATATTGCAAAATGTGCTTTCACCAAAAAGCTATTTTAATATCGAGTGCATAGAGGTGTTCTGTATCTATAATTCTTAAAATAATTGTTATGCTTTTTGTGAACGTTTATCGTGAGTAATTTAGTAACTTTTTAGTAAATTCACCGGAAGTTTGCGGGGGGTATGCTAGTTCTGAACGTCACCTGCTAATGTAAAAAGCTGGTTTTTGATATAAATATGAACTTGATTGAACAAAACCTGCATGTATTGTTTAAGTTCTAGACCTCAGCTGAATCTGGTAATGAATGGTGTGGCTGTTGAACATGTTGAGGAGACTAGATTACTTGGCGTTACCTTAGATTGTAAACTGTCATGGTCAAAACATATAGATTCAATAGTTGTAAAGATGGGGAGAGCTCTGGCCGTAATAAAGAGATGCTGTGCTTTTTTGACACCACATTCCAAAAAGCAAGTTCTGCAGGCTCTAGTTTGTCTAATCTTGATTATTGTCCAGTCGTGTGGCCTAGTGCTGCAACGAAAGACCTAGTTAAGCTGCCACTGGCCAAGAACAGAGGAGCGCGTTTTGCTCTTAATTGTAATCAGAGGGCTGATATAAATACAATGCATGCCAGTCTCTCTTGGCTAAGAGTTAAGGAGAGACTGACTGCATCACCTCTTCTTTTTATAAGAAACATTAATGTGTTGAAAATCCCAAATTGTTTGCATAACCAACTTACACACAGCTCTGACACACACACTTATCCCACCAAACATGCCAGCAGGGGTCTTTTCACAGTCCCCAAATCCAGAACAAATTCAAATTGCTCTAGCGACTCCTTATGGTGGGCTGGGTGACTGCAAGCGGACTCGGTCGCAAGTTTTACAGTGTTTTTTCCGACACGTTGGTGTGGCTGGATTCCGGGTTAAGTGAGCAGTGTGTCAAGAAGCAGTACGGCTTGGCAGGGTTGTGTTTCGGAGGACACATGACTCTCGACCATCGCCTCTCCCATGTCCGTACGGGAGTTGCAGCGATGGGACAGGAATGTAACTACCAATTGTATATCATGACATTGGGGAAGAAAAAGGGGTAAAAGTACCCACATTTTTTAAATAAAAAATAAATGTGATCAAGACAAAGGAGCTGATCGTAGACTACAGGAAAAGGAGGGTCGAGCATGCCCCCATTCATATCGACGGGGCAGTTGTAGAGCAGGTCGAGCACTTCAAGTTCCTGGGTGTCCACATCACCATCAAACTATTGTCATGACTTTCCCTCCTGGGTGAGGACAAAGAGAGCCCCCTCTATCTCCCACCAGAGGAAGGGGGGGGGAAGTGGGCCGGTCTTATGACTTTAATGACCGGTTGTAAACTTTCTCTCTGGACCTGCAGTATTGCACAAAGGATATCTGCGCAAAGGATACACTTCAAACATCAAAGGATTGGACATTGGAACATTAGTTTTCAAATCCAAACATCTGGAATGGTTGGTGGGTGTCCAAACAATACATCCTGTCAAAAGTGTATTGTTTTGTGATATCATTAAGGATGGTATAACTAAATAACTGTAACTCTACAAATGTATACATCCCAGTTATCAGATTTACATCTAAATGTTGGAAACCTTATTTGATTAAATATGAAACTATTTGTGAAAAGATTAAATGTGATTTGTGGCAAGATTGTGGCAACATGATGGAACCACCCTCCAAGGCGAGTGCTTAAAAGGACTTGCTGAATAATTAACATACAGGTCAGAAAGCATGGAGCGGTGGCTACATGTTGAAATGGTTTAAAACTACAACACCAGTATATGTGCAGCGCGAGCTGAAAACGTTGAAATGGTTGCAATTTAAATATAGACCAGCGTGACCGACAGCGTGAGCTGAACGTTACGAAATGTTTAGAAACTCTCCACGCGAGTGAAGAAGATAAAGACTACATTGGAACATTCAGTCTGCAGCTGTTTAAGAACTGTTAGTCTAGTAAACTCGACCCAAAGACCACCGTGTGTGTATATCTGAAGGATCCAGTCTAATGAACACTCAGAGACAAAGAAAGCCTACTACAACTACAAAATACATTGTTACCTCTGGTGGACAAACCAGAGACTTCTGTCGAATGACTCCCCATAGACGGACCGGGCGATTTCAACAGAGAGCGACGACAAAAACATACAAGCATAAATATATACATTGCAATTATTTTCGAATGAGCAGTCATTCATGTGAAATGTATTCACATTCCCATGAGCATATTTTTCCAACTGTATGTACGATGGGTCCCCTCTCTGTCTCTCCCACTCTTTCTTTCCCCACCCCTTTCACTGTGTAACATGCCATCATATCGAGTTAGTCCACTAGGGACTTTTCATTGCATTATGTTAGAAATCAATTCAACCTATACTGTTTATGTATGTCTGTGTGATTATTTAGTTAGTAAATAAATAATTAAGCCAATTTCTGTATCGCTAAATCATTATTTAGACTAGGGTTCCTGCAGATATCCAATAATTATGCGATGTTAGAATGAGACTGATATGAGGAAATAATGATTAATGGATGACTGGTATGATAATGATATATGCTTGAGTTAATTCGGAAAACAGTAACTCATAAAACAAACTTTTTGGTGCCCCAAGTTACTAATGAGTTCATTGTTACATGATTAATTTAATCACGTATTAATTCAACATAGTTAATTGATTTGATAAAATCAATTAACCAAGACAGTCGTGAAGACAGTCGTGAAGAGGGCACGACAATGCCTATTCCCCCTCAGGAGACTGAAAATTATTTGGAATGGGTCCTCAGATCCTCAAAACGTTCTACAGCTGCACCATCGAGAGCATCCTGACCGGTTGCATCACCGCCTGGTATGGCAACTGCTCGGCAGCAGACCACAAGGCGAGTACGGCCCAGTACAGGCCAAGCTTCCTGCCATCCAGGACCTCTATACCAGGAGGTGTCAAAAGAAGGCCCTAAAAATGGTCAGACTCCAGCCAACCTAGTTATAGACTGTTCTCTCTGTTACTGCATGGCAAGCAGTACCAGAGCGCCAAGTCTAGCTCCAAAAGGTTCCTTAACAGCTTCTACCCCCAAGCCATAAGACTGCTGAACAGTTAAACAAATGGTTACCCAGACTATTTGCGTTGACCTAGACTTTTTTTGACGCTGCTGCTACTCACTGTTTATTATCTATGCATAGTAACTTTTCCCCTACCTACAGTGCAAAGTATTCAGACCCCTTGACTTTTTCTACATTTTGTTACATTACAGCCTGATTCTCAAATTGATTTATTTATTTATTCCCCCCTCATCAATCTACACACAATACCCCATAATGAGAAAGTGAAAACAGGTTTTTAAAAATGTTGGAACATTTATAAAAAAAACAAAAACAGAAATACCTTATTTACAAAGTATTCAGACCCTTTGTTATGAGACTCGGAATTGAACTCAGGTGCATCCTGTTTCCATTGATCATCCTTGAGATGTTTCTACAACTTGAGTCCACCTGTGGTAAACTCAATTGATTGGGCATGATTTGGAAAGGCACAAACCTGTCTATTTAAGGTCCCACAGTTGACAGTACATGTCAGAGCAAAAACCAAGCCACGAGGTCGAAGGAATTGTCAATAGAGCACCGAGATAAGATTGTGTCGAGGCACAGATCTCGGGAAGGGTACCAAAAAAATGTCTGCAGCCTTGAAGGTCCCCAGGAACACAGTGGCCTCCATCATTCTTAAATGTAAGAAGTTTGGAACCACCAAGACTCTTCCTAGAGCTGGCATGACTGAGCAATCCGGGGAGAAGGGCCTTGGTCAGGGAGTTGACCAAGAACCCGATGGTCACTCTGACAGCGCTCCAGAGTTCCTCTGTGGAGATGGGAGAACCTTCCAGAAGGACAACCATCTCTGCAGCACTCAACCAATTAGGCTTTCACGGTAGAGTGTCCAGATGGAAGCCACTCCTCAGTAAAAGGAACATGACAGCCGCTTGGAGTTTGCCAAAAGGCACCTCAAGGAGTCAGACCATGCGAAACAAGATTCTCTGGTCTGATGAAACCAATATTGAACTTTTTGGCCTGAATGGCAAGCGTCACATCTGAAGGAAACCTGGCACCATCCCTACAGTAAAGCATGGTGATGGCAGCATCATGCTGTGGGGATGTTTTTCAGCGGCAGGGACTGGGAGACGAGTCAGGATCGAGGGAAAGATGAACGGAGCAAGAACAGAGAGATCCTTGATGAAAACCTGCTCCAGATCTCTCAGGACATCAGACTGGAGTGAAGGTTCACCTTCCAACAGGACAATGACCCTCAGCACACAGCAAAGACAACACAGGTGTGGCTTCGGGACAAGTCTCTGAATGTCCTTGAGTGGCCCAGCCAGAGCCCGGACTTGAACCGGATCGAACATCTCTGGAGAGACCTGAAAGTACCTGTGCAGTGACGCTCCCCATCCAAACTGACAGAGCTTGAGAGACTCTGCAGAGAAGAACGGGAAAAACTGCCCAAATACATGTGTGCCAAGGTTGTAGCGTCATACCCAAGAAGACTTGAGGCTATAATTGCAGCCAAAGGTGCTTCAACAAAGTACTGAGTAAAGGGTCTGAATACTTATGTAAATGAGTTATTTACAGGGTTTTTTTTATACATTTGAAAAATTTCAAAAAATCTGTTTTGCTTTGTCATTATGGGCTATTGTGTGAAGACTCATGAGGGAGGGAAATATTTAATCAATTTTAGAATAAGGCTCTAACGTAACAAATTGTGGAAAAAGACAAGGGGCCTGAATACTTTCCGAATGCACCGTACATGTACATATTACCTCAATTACCTTGACTAACCTGTACCCCCACACATTGACTCGGTACCGGTACCCCCTGGATATAGCCTCGTTATTGTTATTTGTTGTGTAACTTTTTATTTTTTTGCTTTAGTTTATTTAGTTAATATTTTCTTAACTCTTATTTTTCTTAACTGGATTGTTGGTTAACAACTTGTAAGTTAGCATTTCACGGTAAGGTCTACACCTGTTGTATTCGCCGCATGTGACAAATACAAATGGATTCATCACTCTTTATATAAATATTTAGCAGCTACAAACGAACTATTAATGAGTAATTACCGTGTTCTTACATGGTTGTTTCCGACTTACTTCGCTGTTGTTTACTGGTACTTTCCGGACGTTAAACTCTTATTTCAGCACTGTAAACTAAAGTGCTACCCATAAATGTTATGTTGCATCTGTGTTCAGGCATTCCTGAATATGCCCAGTCCATCTGATTTAGTTAAATAAAAATGTATAACTTTTTTTGTAGAGCAATCCAGGCTTAGAGCCCAATCCTAATTTCTGCACGCATAACCTTGACTTTCCCCTAAATCATGTAGCCTATGAATGTCACTGTCAGACGTGCATGAAAATGTATTACACATGCAGATCAAGTTCAGATTCGTCCCTGAGAGTGTACTACTTAACTACTGTACTGTATGTCCTGATGAAGTGGAGAATAGAGACAATGTAATTTTCTGAGGAGAATGATACCATGTTTCTGTGTAGACA